>NC_091996.1:48416065-48718439 GCF_044704955.1 Pristiophorus japonicus
ATGGAATTCAATCCGGCTGATGCATTTGTGAAGGGCTAACAAGGCAACGGAATACTCATTAAATGGTATGACACTGAAAAGTGTAGAGGAACAAAGAGACTTTGGAATGCAGTTCCACAGATCCCTGAAGGTAGCAGGCCAGGGAGATAAGGTAGTTAAGAAGGCATATGGAATACTTGCCTTTATTAGTTGAGGCCTGGAATACAAGAGCGAGGAGGTTATGCTTGAACTGTATAAAACACTGGTTAGGCTGCAGCTGGAGTACTGTGTGCAGTTCTGGTCACCACTTTACAGGAAAGATGAGATTGCACTGGAAAGGGTGCAGAGGAGATTTACAAGACTGTTGCCTGGACTGGAGAATTTTGGCTAAGAGGGAAGATTGGAGATGCTGGGTCTGTTTTCGTTGGAACAGAGGAGGCTAAGGGGAGACCTGATTGAGGTGTATAAAATTATGAAGGGCCTGGATAGAGTGGATAGGAAGGACCCGTTTCCCTTGGCAGAGGGGTCAACAACCAAGAGGCATAGATTTAAAGTAATTGGGGGGAGGTTTAGAAGAGATATGAGGGGAAATGAGGGGGTCTGGAACTCTTGCCTGAAAGGGTGATAGAGGCAGAAACCCTCAATCCATTTAAAAGATAGTTGGATGTGCGCTTAAAGTGCCGTAACCTACAGGGCTACAGACCAAGAGCTGGAAAGTGGGATTAGGCTGGATAGCTTTCGGTCGACCGGCGTGGACACGATGGGCTGAAATGGCCTCCATCCATGTTTTAAATTTCTATGATTCTATAATCTATGATTCTACGGCACCCGCTGCTGACAATCAGTCCTAATTGCATCATAAAAGCACACACCGCGGATGTGCCCCTGATGGCGAAATTCCACCAAAAAAATCTTTCCCCTGCCGCTTGGTGCCAAAAGCTGCTTTTCTCTGCTGGTGCAGTCCTTGTAAAATGGCGATGCAGCTCCCATTAAAGTGGAGCATCTACTTCGACTGCCGCCATTATGTCGGCCCGGCAATTATGCCGCCAACAGGCAGCCCGGCATCCCTTCTTGGGTGCCAGGCCGCTGGCCTGGCCGGAACCCTCCCTGGTGACCCAGTGGACCGAACTTAAAAAATCGCGCAGGTTCTCCCCTTTAAGTGAAGGGGAGAACTGTGGTGATGTGATGCCGTGATGACGTCAGCGCAATGCTGATGACTGACAGCGGTGGGCACTTCGCTCGCCCCCAACTTTCACTCGTCTAGTGTGCTCACCGCCACACTTCCGCTCCCATTATGACCGACTGTCTGCCGGGAAAAAAAAGCCAAAGAGCGGAATTACGCTCAAGAGGCCACCGCATCAACCGTGCCGATAAAAACATTCAAAACAGGGTAGGATGCGCCCTGTTTCCAGCGGTGGGCAATTTTGGCCTCATGTCTCATGCAAGTCTTTGCCCTGATAACAAGAGTGCAATCATATACATTAAATTCTTAACTTGTCCTGATGGACTAAGGCAAATCCCAAGTGTATATATTTTCTCAAATGGCAGTCTTAATGCTGCAACTGTGTTGAATATTGGATCATACAAAATGAACTGTTTGAATGACACTCACTGAATTGAAATAACAACTTGTATTTATATAATATCTTACCACATCTCTCAAACGGCTGAAAAGTCTTCTCATGCAGTCAATTACTTTGGAAGTATAGTGATTGTAGGTACTTGGTACGTAGGCAAGTAAAAGTCATTTTTTTACATGGAACAAAATCCCATAAATGGCAGTGGTGGTGTGGCTGAACGAAGAACACACAACACTCCCAGCTCTCCTTCAGATCTTCAACATTCATATAAACCATTGGAGTAAGCAGCTAGGATCTCCATTCTCAAAGTATAGCACCTCAGAACTGCACTGGAATGTTACTGGCTGCACTTCTGGCATGGGAATCGAACCAGCAACCTTCTGACCCAGAAATGAGAATGGTATCATCTGAGCCAATCTCCATTTGTTGCTCTTGAATGCTCCCACAATTTACTCTTTGCATTTTTTTTACATTTTAATCACAGCTGTATGAAATTAATTTCCTTTCTCTGGTTTGGCCAGACCTTCATTAAACTAATGACATTCAACGTTTCATCCCAGGCACAACCTTTAATATCCAGTATCTAGATTTTTTTATTATCCCTTGAAGTGGAACAGATTGCAGGGTTATGGGGAAAGAGAATGGGAGTACGACTAATTGGACAGCTTTCAAAGAGCCGACATAGGCACGTTGGGATGAATGGCCTCCTTCTGTGCTGTATCATTCTAGGAGTCAAATTTTTATTATAAAACACTGCACTTTGTACTGAATTATACTCATCATTTAATCATTTTTATTCCTCAATTCTTAACACTTGAGCTATTTTATCTTAAGTATTTGCTATGATTCTATTTTTACACAAAATCGTACAGCGCAGACGGAAGCCATTTGGCCCATCGTGCCTGTGTCAGCTCTCTGAAAAAGCTACCAATTAGTCCCATCCCCTGCACGTTCCCTGTAGCCCTGCAAATGTTTCCTTTTTAAGTAGAGATGCAATTCCCTTTTTAAAGTTACAACTGAATCTGTTTCCGCCACCCTTTCAGGCAATGCATTCCAGATCATAATAACTTGCTGTGTAAAAACATTTCTCATAATGACTAAAATTTAATTTAATTTAGCTTGTTAATTTTATTTTAATGTGTTACTTCTTCTCGGGTGACTGAATAGGCAGAGGTGAGGATTGCAATCTATTGCAGTGACTATGAATTACCGCACTGTAGCTAAACTTACAGTCAGCTCAAAGTAATAAAAGAAATACATATTATAAGGAAGCTATGGGGGGAGTAACTCCTGATTGGAGGCCAATACATACTTAGAGTGTCACAGACCTGGCAGATTCAAGTCCTACAGTTAACTCCAGTCAGCGGAACAGAAATGGTTTTGAAAACTTAATTGCAGTTTAGTTACAACCAGTCAAAAACTGAAATGATCCAATAAGACATCCTCAGAAGTAATCTCATGTTACATACAAAACTGAAAGTACCATCAGCTCAACCACTTCACACCCGCATCAACGTGAAGTAAAATAAACATTTTGCAGCTTTACATAATATATACTATAACTTAACCACGAAAGCATAAGAGTTTAAGGATGATAGAGCAAAATTATATGTTATCTTGTCGGCAAATAGAAGGTTTTTTTTGCACCAAACAAGATCCCTCAAGCAGCAAGGAAATGAATTACCAGTTAATCTCTAGTTTTTTATGATTGGCACCCATGGGGATGGTCTACTCATAATTTGAAACCAGTTAATTCAAATTGCTAGATAATTCCTTTTGTAGCACTTTTCCTTCACATTGCCATTTTACATAATTCGTTTTTTTCATGCAAATATCTCTGGATTATCAGTAGTAGACTGTAAAATCAGAAAACTGCAGGCATTTAACTCAAATCAGAAATGGGCTTGATCTGGAGTGGTCATGAAGAAACAGATAAACGACGATATAGCTACCCCATTTTCTTAAATAAAAACGTACGTGTTGTTTATGAGAAAAGAGAAGTGGGATCAGACAGCTTTAGTGCAGGCATCATGGGTCTAGTGACCTGTGCTGGAATTTCTGTTATTCTGTGTTTATTTTAATTGTGCCTCACCCTTTCACTGCATTTGCAGAGGATGCTGAAGAACAGGTGGTCTTCACAGGACCAGAACAGTGAATTTTTAATGTCTGTGTATTGTTTACAACTGTATTTTAATATCAATCACTACAGTATAGAAGAGTGCCTCAGTTATCCTCTCAGCTCCAGGCAGCGAGCGGTCAGGGGGGTCTTCCAACAACAACAGCTTGTATTTATATAGCGCCTTTAACATAATGAAATGGCCCAAATTGCTTCACAGGAGTATTTTGATAAAAAAACATTTGACACCGAGCCACATCAGGAGAAATTAGGGCAGATGACCAAAACTTGGTCAAAGAGGTAGGTTTTAAGGAGCGTCTTGAAGGAGGAAAGAGAGGTGGAGAGGATTAGGTAGGGAATTCCAGAGCTCAGGGCCTAGGCAACAGAAGGCACAGCCACCAATGGTTGAGCGATTATAATTAGGGATGCTCAAGAGGGCAGAATTAGAGGAGTGCAGATATCATGGAGGGTGGGGGGTTGTGGGTCTGAAGGAGATTACATAGATAGGGAGGGGTGAGGCCATGGAGGAATTTGAAAACAAGGATGAAAAGTTTGAATGTTGCTTAACCGGGAGCCAATGTAGGTCAGCAAGCACAGGGGTGATGGGGAAGCAGGATTTGGTGCGAGTTAGGATACGGACAGCCGAGTTTTGGATCACCTCTAGTTTACGAAGGGTAGAATGCGGGAGGCCAGCCAGGAGTGCGCTGGAATAGTCAAGTCTAGAGGTAACAAAGGCTTGGATGAGGGTTTCAGCAGCAGATGAGCTGAGGCAAGGGCGGAGACGGGCAATGTATAGAGATGGAAATAGGCGGTCTTAGTTATGCTGCAGCTATGTGTTCGAAAGCTCATTTCAGGGTCATTACGAACAGTGTGGTTCAGCCTCATAGAGAAGTTGGGAAGAGGGATGGAGTCAGTGGCTAGGGAACAGAGTTTGTGGCAGGGACTGAAAACAATGGCTTTAGTCTGCCCAATATTTAATTGGAAGAAATTTCTGCTCATCCAGAACTGGACGTTGGACAAGCAGTCTGACAATTTTGAGACCATGGTGGGGTCGAGAGAAGTCATACTGAGATAGAGGTGGGTATCATCAGCACACATGTGGAAACTGATGCTGTGTTTTCGGATGATATCGCCAAAGGGCAACATGTAGATGAGAAATAGGAGGGGACTACAGATAGATCTTTGAGGGACACCAGTGGTTACTATGCGGGAGCGGGAATAGAAACTTTTGCAGGTGATTCTCTGGTTACGATTAGATAGATACGAGTGGAACCAGGCTACGTTCGCACTCGGGTGTCCCTGGAGATGGAGCGCACGGTGATCCATAGGCACGCTTGAGGCCTTCCGCGATCGGTGGGCATCGGAGGGACTGGAGTGCATCATCACCACCAGGAACAGTATTTTAATTTAATTTGTCAAATTTCTTTTCAATTTTTTCTCATTACAGTTTTTATTGGTTGTGCCCCTTTAAGGGGACACATGCTTAATATCCAATAGGCAACTGCCTGAGCTAAAGAAAGATTTAGTTATCCTCTCAGCATATTAGATGTCCTTAGCCCCTCCAATCCTTTTTAAATAGGACAGGGGTATGAGCCAATTAATCTCTTGATTGATCTCCTTAGATAATTAGGTTTCAAATGCACATAAGAACATGCCATCTTTCTTCGAATCTAACAACTCCTTCCTGGAGTCGAACTTAATTGGCTTTCAACTAAAAAGGCAGAAGGCATCTTGAAAGTGGCCATAAAGCTCATAGCACTAGTCTCTCTGGAAAAGAGTTAAGTTTAAAATGCTCCGCTAACCCTTCTTAACTTTTCTGAGTACAGAAGTTAATGAACGTTGTTTTTATTTGAATATACTAGCAAAAGCTGATGAGTTCTTCACTGACCAATGACTAACGTATATCTTAGTCCTTTTCACAAAAATCTCAAGGAAAAAATATTCTGCACTAAATGCAATTTTAATTTCTAAAACAGACCTGCACATGATATCTGGTGGGGCAGTTTTCACACTGAGAGGAGAACTGAGCCATTCCAGACTAGGTTCACCTAAACTTATTTTTCCTTTACACAGTGTGCAACCGCAAAGAAAACATGTTCCCCATACGGTAAATGGGAATTAGATATTCGAATGAGCTCTTCAACTACTTTTGCATCATAAAACTCTGCCTTGCACTCAGTACTCTCTTCTTCTTCTCTGCCCACTTGGGGATCATTTGCCGTGTAGGAGTTCAGAGTAGAGCGCTTGCTTTGGGAGTCTAGTGTTGGGCATGCGGACGATGTGGCCCGCCCAACGGAGCTGGTTGAGTGTGGTCAGTGCTTCGATACTGGGGATGTTAGCCTGGGCGATAACACTGATGTTGGTGTATCTATCCTCCCAGGGGATTTGCAGGATCTTGTGGAGACATCGTTGGTGGTACTTCTCCAGTGATTTGAGGTGTCTGCTGTATATGGTCCACGTCTCTGAGCTATACAGGAGGGCAGGTATCACCACAGCCCTGTAGACCATAAGCTTGGTGCCCGATTTTAGTGCCTGACCCTCGAACACTCTCTTCCTCAGGCCACCGAAGGCTGCATTGGCGCACTGGAGGCAGTGTTGGACCTCATCATCGACGTCCACCCCTGCCGATAGCAGGCTCCCGAGGCATGGAAACCGTTCAAGGCCGCACCGTGGATTTTGATGACCGGTGGAGCCTACAATTATTACAGCATGATTGTAATTTTGCTATTAAAAGTTGCACTTCAAAGAATCTCTTTACATCTCGCTTCATTGCACCTTTTGAGTGCCTGTTTTACTGACAGCGCTATAATTTAGTTATCTTTGTTCAATGCTGTCTTCTTTCTGCTTCTTTGTAGGGTTGACTGCTTCAATACAATGGGCAATGCACGCTGAAATGGGTTCTTTTGCTCCATGCCGTCTCACACAACTGTTTCCGTGTGACAGTTGTTTCAGTGATGTAGACCAATATAATTGAAAAGTATCACAATTATTTGATTTGATTATTACTGATAGTTGGAGGTGAAGGAATAGATATTTAAAACTGCATGTCCCGCCACATCTACATCTGCTAAAAGTGCAACCCAACATTCACAAAACTGTTAGTAATTTAAATACACCACAGTATTTTATTGTAAAAAGATTTTTTTTAAGTTTCAAAAACCATTGGTTAGAATTTGATCAAAATCCGCCACCGCCGGATTGCCGCCCAAAAAGCCGCTAAGATTATTAAATTAAGGCCGGCGAAAAATTGATCAAAAATGGAAAAAATTCCGCTCGGCGGGAAAAATCAGTCTTACCCACGGATTCTCGGCGGAAAACGTGACCTAGGTCAAATCAGGTGGTACTTACTCAAAGTTTAGTCCCAGGCTGCGAGTTGGGCCTTGGGAGGGGGGAAAACACAAAAACTATTTTTCAAAAAAACAAAAAAACAAAAAAAATCGGAAAACATTCACAGGACCCTTTTGTACTGAATCGCTGTAATAAAATTTTTTTAAAAACTATCACTTACCTTTTGTTCCAGGGCTTTTTACCTACCGTTGATCAAAGGGCTGCTCCGGCTGGTTTCTCGTGAGTAGTTTTTTTTCCCCTTAGATACGCAACACCGCTGCCACCAAACTTGGGCAGTGGCGTTTTTTTCTGTCTTCCACCAGAGGTATTTCAAAACTTATACCGGGTGGTTTTCAAGCAAAAAACAGGAATAGCGCCGAGAAACCGGGCGGAAATGGTGATCAAATTCAAGCCCTATGTTCCCTTAAGACTATGCCTGAAACTAAAGATCCTACCAAAATCAATTAGTCCTGCACTTCAAAATCAGACAAAAAATTGGGAGGTATTTACAATATACAAGTTAAATAAACACATTCCAGATTGATGTTATTTATTTAAAAGGTAATCCAACCCTGCTGTCCCTGACTGGTTACATAGAAAGGATAAGTACTTGAATTCCAATTTAACATACTGATTTCTACAGACTTATGATTATCATATCCAACAAAGAAGTCAAGCAATCATGGATTACTACAGATAACACCTGGATTCTTATCGAGAGTTCAGCAAGTAATAAGGAAGCTGTAATAGATTTTGGAAAGACACACACAGGTTAGCGCACAGAGGGCAGATGGCAGATGACACGTGGATAAATGTGAGGTAAAACATCTTGGGTGCCGGGAGAAACAAGGAATGAGAGTATACACTCAATGTAAAGACACTGAAGGGTGTGAATGAACAAAGATACCTGAGGTCCAAATACATCACTGCATAGTGTTCAGTTCCATCCGCAACTCCTTAGATAATGCCCGCATACAGCAAGACCTAGGCAACATTTAGGCTTGGACTGATAAGTGGCAAGTAACATTCGTGCCACACAAGTGCCAGGCAATGACTATTTCCAACAAGCGAGAATCTAACCACCACCCTTAACATTCAATGGCATTATCATCGCCGAATCCCCTACCATCAACATCCTGGGAGTCACCATTGACCAGAAACTTAATTGGATCTGCCACATAAATATTGTGGCAACAAGAGCGGGCCAGAGGCTGGGTATTCTGCAGCGAGTGTCTCATGTCCTGACTCCCCGAAGCCTTTCCACCATCGACAAGGCACAAGTCAGGAGTGTGATGGAATACTCTCCACTTGCCTGGATGAGTGCAACTCCCACAACATTCAAGAAGCTCAACACCATCCAGAACAAAGCAGTACGCTTGATTGGCACCACATCCACCACCATAAACATCCATTCCCTCCATCACTGGCGTACCGTGGCTGCAGTGTGTACCATCTACAAGATGCACTGCAGCAACTTGCCAAGGCTTCTTCGACAGCACCTCCCAAACCTGCGACCTCTACCACCTAGAAGGACAAGGGTAGCAAGCACATGGGAACACCACCACCTCCAGGTTCCCCTCCAAGTCACAAATCATCCTGATTTGGAAGCACATTGCCGTCCCTTCATCATTGCTGGGTCAAAATCCTGGAACTCCTTCCCTACCAGCACTGTGGGAGTAACATCACTACACAGACTGCAGCTGTTCAAGAAGGTGGCTCATCACCATCTTCTCAAGGACAATTAGGGATGGGCAATAAATGCCGGCCTTGCCAGCAAGATAAAACCCGAAAAAAAGATAGATAGCATTTTAGGTTTCATAAATAGAGGCATGACGTATAAGACTAAAGAAGTAATGCTAACCTTTCACAAATCATTGCTTCTGCCACAGTTAGGGTATTGTGTGCAGTTCTGAGCACCTTTATAGACAACACATTAAATCCATAGAGAGCATACAGCGTAGATTCACTAGGATGGGAAACCTATTCTACATATACTATTTCAATTACAGCAGAAAGGCTAAGAGGAGATTCAGTAGTATGTTTTTTTTAATTATGAAGGATTTTGTAATATGAATAAGGAAAGATTATATCCTCTGGATATTAAGGGAATCAAGGGATATGGGGACAGTGCTGGAAAGTGGAGTTGAGATAGAAGATCAGCCATGATCTTATTGAATGGCGGAGCAGGCTCGAGGGGCCGAATGCCCTACTCCTGCTCCTATTTCTTATGTTCTTACATTCTCTGGCTGGGGAGATAGTGAGGAGGAGTTATCAATTTAAAATGGTCACTGAGGAATGTTGTTAGGAGAAATTTATTTACACAAAGGGTTATTGGAGCAAGGAATGTTATGCCACACGATGTGGTTGAGGCAGAGAACATTGCATCTTTTATGGGAAAAATGGTTAAATATTTGAAGCCAGTGAAGGTAAATGGTTATGGGCAAAATGAGATGCTGTGAGGTTAGTTCTGAATTGCTATAGAAAAGAGCAGGCACAGATAGGAGAGAGGATCATTCATATTTAATCTAAGGAGCTAATATCCTGTGTGTTTTTAAAATCATAGCATAAAATCACAAGAGCTAAAAAGGGGCACAATTGCGCTCCAGCCCAAACAGGCGGATAATTTGAATTAAGTGATTATTCTCCACCCGAATCCTTGGGGCGGAAAATTGAGCAAAATTGCCCTCTTTTTCTGTTTCAATGTGTTGGGCGGTGTTTCAGGGGGTAGAAGTGGGTCGGATGCAGAGAGGAAGGAGAGCGGTGTCGTCAGCGCGATGCAGATGTGCCACGTCACGCTAACGCGTCACAACATCCCTCCCCTTTTGTTGAAGGGGAGCTCCGCTGCAAGCTTGGCAGTCACTTTAATGGGCCACCAGGGAGATCTTTGGCAGGGCCAATGGTCCGGCACCCAAGAGGGGCCTTACCACTCCTTTACCGCCTCTTAGATGCGGTAATGGACCTTAAGGAGGGGGGCAATTTTGGTCCCAAAATATGTTAAGGTTTTTAATTCTGGCGTGTCTTCGCAGGTCCTGAGGAGATTAAAGTTATGCATCATATATCCATTTATTCAGCCATTCTGGGTAATGGTTTAGATTGTGAGTTGTGTATGGTATGGAAAAGTGGATCAAACTTGTGAGAAGGGGCAGGTCCAATGATTAGCAGTAGCGCTTTGATTGACTGTTCAATGGCCAGAAGACACTGGATCTTGCTATGAATTTACCTTGATAATTAGCAGGATTAGGTATAGTCCAGATTGTAGGGGATGCAATGTCTGATCGTCTGCATCCCAGAGTACTTAACGAAATGGCCCGAGAAATAGATGAATTGGTGGTCATATTCCAAAATTCCATGGACTCTGGATCAGTACCTATGGATTGGAGGGTAGCTAATGTAACCCCATTTTTTAAAAAAGGAGGGAGAGAGAAACAGGGAATTATAGACCGGTTAGCCTGAAATTGTTGGTGGGGCAAATGCTGGAATCAATTATTAAAGATATAATAGCAACACATTTGGAAAGCAGTGACAAGATTGGTCCAAGTCAGCATGGATTTATGAAAGGGAAATCATGGTTGAAAAATCTTTGAGAGTTTTTTGAGGATGTAACTAGTAGAGTGGATAAGGGAGAACTAGTGGATGATGGTGTATTTGGACTTTCAAAAGGCTTTTGACAAGATCCCACACAAAAGATTAGTGTGCAAAATTAAGGCACATGGTATTGGGGGCAAGGTATTGACGTGCATAGAGAACTGGTTTGCAGGCAGGAAGCAGATAGTGGGAATAAACAGAATGACAGGCAGTGACTAGTGGGGTGCCGCAAGGTTCAGTGCTGGGACCCCAGCTATTTACAATATACATTAATGATTTAGACGAAAGAATTGAATGTAATATCTCCAAGTTTGCAGATGACACTAAGCTGGGTGGCAGTGTGAGCTGTGAGGAGGATGCTAAGAGGCTGCAGGGTGACTTGGACAGGTGAGGTGAGTGGGCAAATGCATGGCAGATGCAGTATAATGTGGATAAATGTGAGGTTATCCACTTTGGTGGCAAAAACAGGAAGGCAGATTATTACCTGAATGGTGGCAGATTAGTAAAAGGGGAGTTGCAACGAGACCTGGGTGTCATGGTACATCAGTCACTGAAGGTAGGCATGCAGGTACAGCAGGCAGTAAAGAAAGCAAATGGCATGTTGGCCTTCATAGCGAGAAGATTTGAGTATAGGAGCAGGGAGGTCTTAATGCAGTTGTACAGGGCCTTGGTGAGACCACACCTTGAGTATTGTGTGCAGTTTTGGTCTCCTAATCTGAGGAAGGACGTGCTTGCTATTGAGGGAGTGCAGTGAAGGTTCACCAGACTGATTCCCAGGATGGCAGGGCTGACATATGAGGAGAGACTGGATCGGCTAGGCTTATACTCACTGGAATTTAGAAGAATGAGAGGGGATCTCATAGAAACATATAAAATTATGACGGGACTGGACAGATTAGATGCAGCAAGAATGTTCCCAATGTTGGGGAAGTCCAGAACCAGGGGTCACAGTCTAAGGTGAGGGGTAAGCCATATAGGACCGAGATGAGGAGAAACTTTTTCACCCAGAGAGTGGTGAACCTGTGGAATTCTCTACCACAGAAAGTTGTTGAGTCCAGTTCGTTGGATATATTCAAGAGTGAGGTAGATGTGGCCCTTACGGCTAAGGGGATCAGGGGGTATGGAGAGAAGGCGTGAGTGGGGTACTGAAGTTGCATGATCAGCCATGATCATATTGAATGGCGGTGCAGGCTCGAAGGACCGAATGGCCTGCTCCTGCACCTATTTTCTATGTTTCTATGCTTCTAGGAACAGTGGGTTACTCTGAATCCTATGCAGAATATGTAATATAAATCCTTTAAAAATTATAAAACCCACACCCAGCATTGACTGCCAGATAAGACCCATCAGACACAACACAATGCAAAACAATTTCTCCCCAGGAAATGAAAATGCATGAAATAATATACTGTTTGACACAGATTACGGAACATTTGAGCCAAAATCTCTCATTACAATAACATCTTATATTTATATAGCACCTTTATCGTCGTAAATCGTCCCAAAGCGCTACATTGGAGTGTTATAAGACAAAACAAGTAAATTTGACACCGAGCCACATAACAAGAAATTACAGTAGATGACAAAAGCGATGTCAACAAGGTAGGTTTTAAGGAGCATCTTAAAGGAGGAAAGCGAGGTAGAGAGGCGGACAGGTTCAGGGAGTGAGTTCCAGAGATTAGGGCCCAGGCAGCTGAAGGCACGACCACCAATGTTTGAGCAGTTATAATCATGGATACATGTCCGGATGCTCATTTCAGGGTCAAATATAACACCCTAGGTTGCGAACAGTCTGGTCCAGCCTCAGACTGATGCTAGGGAGAGGGATGGAGTCGGCAGCTAAGGAATGCAGTTTGTGTCGGGGACCGAAGACAATGGCCGATGGTGAAGAGGATTTGGAGGAGGAGGGAGTGGTCAACCATGTCAAAGGCTGCAGGCAGATCGAGAAGAATGAGGAAGGCTCGTTTACCTTTGTCACAGTCACAGTTATGCATCATTTGTGACTTTGGTGAGAGCCGTTTTGGTGCTGTGGCAGGGGCGGAAACTAAATTGAAAGTATTAGTAGAATTGAAGTCAATTAAAGCAGCATCAACCCAGCCAATACAAATTAGTCATGAGCAGAATTGGCACAATGTATCTGGTTATTGATTGTTGCATGTAATTTTCAAATGTGTTTTATGCAATTGATACTGATGTGCATTTTCATAATGAAGTTGGATGACGTCTCCATACTGCTCTTTAAATATCTGGGAACTGTTTGCCATGAAGGTCAATTCTCTGCTTCCCAACACTCCTGTTTTCAAATGTTTTAATCCATTGTTAACATGCTTACAGTTGCCTGAATTGAATCAAAGTAGCAAGAGTAGGTCTGTTGTCTGTGAAGTTGTCCAAGATGTGTTTTTTGTGTCTTCATAGAGTCACAGAACTAAATATTTTTTATGAACTTTGCAACTCACAGGCAAGGAATTGAAATTTGGATCCAACAGCCCTTTTGCAGTGAGTTCAAATATTAATGAAAGAGTTTAAATGGTCAAGCTATTCCAGTATTCTCTCTTTTAGCATTTTTAGTGTCAGAACAAATGTGGGAGATCAGGAAATCTTAATCTTACCTCGAAACGTGAACAACAGACAGTTTGGAAGCACAAGGGCAGAGAATGGAGACACCAAGGTCAAGAAAAAGGCTCATATCCTAACAAGAGACTAATTATCAAGACACCACTGCATACCACAGCAAAACATAAACATTTGGCCTTTGCACTTACTGTATCCTGAACAAAGCTTGCAGTACAAATGCAAACGCTGAAACCAATAGAAGCTACATAAACACCATAAAAATGCTGCCTCAGCTAAATGTGCATCTCAGCTAATACGTAAACATTGGCGATGGTTGTATTATTAAAGTACAAGTATAGAGCAATCTCGTGGTCAGGAGCTACGCAACCGCGTGGAGGACCTAGAGGGTTGGATCTGCTCACTCCAAGATTTGGGAATTAAATGTGTTGTGCCCTTGGGTCGGATTGTGTTCTCAAAGTTATATTATTTGCATGTCATCTTGTCAATTCATACAAATGGAACATTGTTACCAGTTTATGTATTAAAGCTTGTATTATAAAAAACACTCATCCGTGAATCATAAGTAGAGTTATTGGGCTCAATTTTCCCCAGTGATTTGCGACGTTTTTTTGGCGCAGGCCGCTTTTTTTGGCCCAAGTTACAAAACTTCAGTTTCCCCAATCAATTTGTACCAGCGTAATTCAGGTTCGTTACAATTTTTTAGGGAAGTTTTTTTTTCAGCCAAAGGGGTCGTAAGCCTGCCACCCGCACCAATTCTGGCCATTTAGGAAAGTTTGGCCAGCTGAAAGTTATTCCCGTCCTTCTTAGGCCAGCCTATGTGGCCTCTGTCGAAAAACCTGCTGGAGAGTTAAAGAAATCGGCACAGGTAAGGAAATCGGTGCAGGTACTTGCCCAGACAGCAACAGCAGGAAAGGTAAGAGAGAGGGGGAGAGAGAGAGGAGGAAGCCTTTTGGGTATAGTTAGGTGTGGGAACCAGGAGGGAGGAGGCTGTTCGGCTTGGGATCAGTGCGGGGATCGGGACTGGGAGAGCACTCGGCCAGGGCGAGGGAGCGGATCCGGAGACCACTCGGCCTGGGATAGGGGAGGGAGGGTGGGGGGGAGGAACTTTAATAATTTAATGGAGATAAGTTACTACAATGTATTTTAATGTGTTTGTGAAGTTGCTGCAATGTATTTTAAGGTATTTTTAAGTTGCTGCAATATATTTTAAAGTGCTTGTGCAGGTTGTGAGCTGGCTGTATGATTAATTTTCCAGCCTCAGCCTGGTTACTGTGGCAATCCGATCTTTTTGGCGCAGATCAGGGCTTCACCCCCAAAACTAAAGGACAGATTTTGGCTGCGCCAAAATGAAGAAATCAAACGGGGAAACTTAGAACATTTATTTTTGGGCGTACTTGGGCCCCCAAAAAATGGGTGCAACTCTTTACAAGTACGCCCAAAAAAAAAAAGCTTTGGGGAAAATTCCCATTGCCCATTGTCGTTGGATTAACAATTCATTGTTGCAATGGTGACCATTAAGAAAATTTGCTAACAAATGGATATTCTAGATGGTATTTAAAATTGCTTTGTAAGACATCTAACACAATGGGCATCACTAAAGTGCCCTCCACACTTCAAATAACACAGGTCAATGCACAACGTCAAAAGACAAACCTGTTTTTCTGTTGTTTCACTACATTGTTTGTTTTAAGACTGTAGTATACACAGGGGATGTGCTGTTACATTTATAAGGAAGGCCTTCATAATGCAATGGTTTCATCATTCACCAGCTCTCAGTTCTTCACTCACAAGATAAACTTGGCACTGTAAACTGAATCTAAAACAAGTTGTGACAGATCAATTCAATTATATAGTCAGAGCATCACACATTATAAATGGTCCTTAGGAAGACAACAAAATGGAAAAAGCCACCAATATATAAAAGTCACATACTTGCTGGAGGACCAGCTTGAATACTTCATTTGAAGCCTATTTATATATGTGACATTTTTTCTTTGCCGCTTATATGGAGCAGATTTACTGCACATCCACAATGGAGACTGTCGAATCAATCAGAAAAAACAGCTAAAGACATTGCAATCCATAAGCCTTCATAATATGCACAGCCCAGAAGGAAAATTGCAAAATATATTTATCCACTAAGCTTTCAGGACAGCCTTGCACTATATCCTTAACAATCAACGTATCTATTCTCCTAAAGAGGTTTTCAGCTTGTCAGGAAAAAAAGAATTAACCCTTTTAGAGGTACAAATGTGATGCATTGTGGGGAGGGTGAGAAATAAATTCAGAAATAGGACATTGGAGAATGCAGAGACAAAATGAGTAAGATACTAAACCCTTACCCTACAAATCCACCAGACCTGATTTACTCAACTAGATACATTTGACAAAATCAGAAGCCATAAATCAATTTTGGAAATTCCAACAGTTTGGAAGGAAAACGTACAATTCCGAAATTTTTAGACAAAAAAAACTGAATGTCACAATTACTAGATTATGGGAGGTAGATGGTTAGTTTTTACGTGACTTAATTTGACAACAGCATTTCAGATTTCCAGATTGCATCTGGATTGAATCCAGTTCGTAACTTATATTTGGTTATTTAAAAAGAAATAAAGGTATGTACTTATATGGCACATTATATTGCTTAGAAATATCTCAAGGTGCTTCACATGCAATGCACTAATTTAAATGCAGTGACCAGTTACATACGCAAAAGCATCAGCCATTTTCTTCACAGTAGGATCTGTGGAGAGACAGATTAGGTCATATTGGTTCACAAAAACACAATATATTTACAGATGAGGTAAGCCATTTGGCCCATCTTAGTTCCTTCATCTGGAAAGACTCAGAGGCTCATATATTGCAGCATCTAATTGGTTCTTAACCAAATCCAGGGATTTTGCTCCCCCAGTCTATCCAGAATGTGACTCTATGTATTGATCATTCTTTGCATGAAGAACTTCCTGATCTTAGTCATAAATTTGCTGATAACTAGTTTTGAGCCTGTTGTGCCTTGTCCTACTCTCATAATTGAAAGTGATTTTCTAGATTTATCTGTTTCATACCATTAGCTATCTTACATACACCTCTACAATATCACGACTCAGATATATCTTTTCAAGACTGAAAAGACAAGTTTCTCCAATCTATCCTCATAATTCAGACCTTTAACACTTTGCTCTTCTCTGCACAGTCTCCAATACTTGAATGTTGTATTTGAAGCAAGAATATTGGCTTGGACACAGGCCAAATTTCCAGTTGTTCTCCAAACAGACCAATGGAATTCTCGACATTCAACTGAACCACTGGAAGAGGCAGACTAGGTTTAATAGCTCATCCAAAGGATGATACCTTTAGTTCTCCCTCACTACAAGATTGTGTGTTCAAGTTTACTTCCATTATACATGGTCTAGCATCTAGTACAGAATTAATCCAGCCAACAACAGAAACAGGGGCAGCGATTTCACCTACTGAGATGGGCCCAGTGCAGAGGAGGCAGGAGGTGGACTGCGATCCCGCTCCAGGCTTCATCCCGCTTTGTGAGAAGAATATTCCGTTAATGGGGCTTTTTAAGCCCACCCTGCAAGGTTCCCAGCCAATTAAAAGGAAGTGAGTCTGATGACATCATCAGCCGGTTTCCTTAAACAGACCATGTCCACATTCATTTTAACAGTTGTGCTGTCAAGTGTTCTGCAGTATTGAGCTGCTGCAAACACTGCACAAAGGTGCACGGCTGTGCCCAGGCTCTCCCATGACTGCCACCATATGCTTCTGGAGGGAGTCACAGCACACACGGAGGTTCTCTTCCCTTCCAATGGGCAGAAGAGACCTCCCTAGGACACTAACCCAGCCTGGTTGCACAGTGTACAGGAGGGCACAAGCAGGAATGTCATCAAGAGGACTGCAGTGGCGCAAACCTTTCAATGATCTCAGTAGATCACAAAACGTTACTACAAAGCCACATTCAACCTCATCCTGCTGTGCCACTCATCACATCCCCATCACTCTGCCTTTCCTACCCTACTCCTGCACATCCTTATTCACACCAACTTACGTTGTACCTCCACCCATCCCTCCCTCTCTATCTCCATTATATCCCCACCTCACTAGCCATCCTGCACACTCACCCTTGTCCAGTCATACCAACTAACATCACCCAAGGGTAGGCAATTGGGTCTTTTAGCCAATGTTAATGTGTTGCCAAACATTGAAATCTTTATTTTCAACACTTTGCGTTCTTGGACAGATGTGTGTGCACCTTTGGATCTGGCTTAGTGAATTGCAGTGAATGGTGAGACATGACGGTACCCCCCGCAATGGTGATGAGCGTGACAGGAATGGCTTGGGCATTGTAAGGATGCTTTATGGTGTTGGTGTGAGGTGGTGCCAACCTGGCGCATCATGTGGCAGCCAGCGTATAAAGCCTCAAGTGAAGTAAATCTGGCCGTGATGAGGCCATCCCTGGCGTCCTGGGCAGCAATATAGCCATGTGCTGATGCCCTGTGTCCTGTGCAGCATCAGATGATTGCAGAGAGGGTTGGTGTTGTTTGTGATGCTGGTGTGCTTAATGATGTTTTTGTTGGGGCTGATGGGATTCTGAGGACCAAGGTGAGATTTATTTGAAGGGCACTGATGCTGATGGAATAGATGGCAGCTGAAGTTGAGATGACAGAAACGATGTGTCAATGGTGAGAGAGGTTGCTCCAAGGAGGTGACAGTGGAGAGAGTTTACTCCAAACACTTCCAACCTTCAAAGTGCATTCCAAACCCTGAAAGCTCCTGCTTTTAACACTGGAAAGTGAACAGTTATGAAATGGTAGCATTTATACCACTTTTGCAGCTGTCACCCATTCAGAGGAAAGGAGAGTTGTTGAAAACCCAACCTACTTCCCCGACATGATCACTGAGTGCCGTGAAACTCATCAAAAAGCTGGAAAAGTGGCAAGCACATGGTAAAATACTTTTTAACTACCTTTTGAAATAGCTCTTAACAATGTCAATTGGCTCGCCTGCCGCTTGGTGTCAGGTCTGTAAAGCACAGACAGCCCTGTGAGCCTGACAAAATTCCTGCCAGGACTTGTGGAAAATGGCATACCCAACTGCAGCAGTGTTCCAAAACTCGAGTCATAGTGGGGGTCGATGGTGTGTATCAAATGGATTCACATTGAGGAACTTAACAATTAAATGTTTCTTAATCAATCCTTTGAAGGCTGCTGATCAGCCTTTCTCCCAAACCTACAATTTTCTACATAAATGGCTTATTAACAGAGCAACAGAAGAACCAAGTGCAGGCTAGAGGAGATAAAATGGCTTGTGTGGATACTATAAGAATTAAACATCTAAAAAGGGATACAGTCTTACAATTTTTTTTACCAATCAAGATGACAGCCCTAGTTTTTATTAATATCCAGATGATGAATCAATGAGGAAAAATCAAGACTCAGTTGGTGATTCAATTTTGAAAGTTTTGCTATTTAATGTACAACACGAATCTGGCTTTGGTGCATTTAAAACAAGGCGTTTTAGAGGTGACACAAATATGCAGCATGCTCAAGGATGGGAACATCCTGTCAACCCTTTAATTCTGACCTTTTGAAAGACAAACCGAGATCTGTCGGGAAATCATTAGCACTCTGGGATCTTGGGTGCAATTTTACTGGGAAAAGATGTAAAGATGTAGATTGAAATTGGAAAAAAAAGTAGAAAACCATGCCCTGAGAATTGGAAACTACAACTTTGTGCACGTTGTCTCATTAGGCTGAGTCACAGAACTGTCAAATCAATAGCTGTCTCTGTTCTGTGAGTGGTGATGCAGTTGATGAAGCGATTTGGCCTCTTTATTATGACAATGAACGAGCTTCTGCAAAATCTTGCCTCCCAATGTTCCATGTACAACATCTTAGAGGAATTAATGGATTTAAACACTTTTCTGTGATGTCTTGCTAACCCTGTAGTATACCGATGAAGAATTTCAAGCCTTCAGATCATGTACGCGGGAGTGTAACATTTATTTTTGTGTTTATGCACACTGGAGCCAGAAGGCAAAATATTGGACAATGGAACATTTTCTTTCTTTTTACCCACAGTCACCATCAAGCAATTTTATACACAAGACTATGATAAGCTGGTGAAGAATTAATTTGTGAGCCAATTTCTTTAAAGGAACCATACATCCAAAAAGCCCACACAGTCACCTCAGTGAGGGTTAAAAAAGACTTTGGTCACAATTTTGCTGACCTCGGTGGGTCCGAGGCAGGCGATGTCGGTGGTGGTTCATATCTCTGCTGCTGGCTCCATCCCACTATGTAGAATTAATTTCCCTTGATTGGGCTTGTTAAGCCTGCCCAGCGCATTTCCCGACCAATTAGAGGAAGCGGGTCTGGTGACGTTATTTGATGACGCGTCATTAGCCAGTTTCCTTAAAGTAATCATGGCAAAACTCATTTTGACATTTGTGCTGTCAGTATTCTATATACAGTTCCCCCGGGGTCGCTTCTGGGACCACTGGTTTTCTTGAGATATATTAATGATTTGAATGTGGGTGTACAGGACAAAATTTGCAGATGGCACAAAACTTGGAGGTATAGTGAACAATGAGGAGGATCGTGATCAATTACAAGAGGACATAGCCAGGCTGGTGGAATGGGAGGACATGTGGCAGAAAGAATGAGGGGAAATATAAACTAAAGAGTACGATCCTAAAAGGGGTGCATGAACAGAGTAACCCAGGGCTATATGTGCATAAATCGTTGAAGATGACAGGGCAGGTTGAGAAAGCAGTTAAATAAGCTGACGGGATCCTGGGCTTCATGAATAGAGGTGTAGAGTGTAAAAGAATTGAAGTGATGAAGAATCTGTATACAACACTGGTTAGGCCTCAACTGGAATATTATGTCCAATTCTGGGCACCACACTTTAGGAAGGCTGTGAAGGCCTTAGAGAGGATGCAGAAAAGATTTATGAGAATGATTCCAGGGATGAGGGATTCCAGTTACATAGATCGACTGGAGAAGCTGGGGTTGTTCTCCATAGAGCAGAGAAGATTTGATAGAGGTGTTTAAAATCATGAGGGATCTGGACAGAGTAGATCGAGAAACTGTTCCCATTGGTAGATGGGTCAAGAACCAGAGGACACAGAATTAAGGAGATTGGCAAAAGAGCCAAAGACAACATAAGAAAAACCTTTTTTATGCAGCAATCTGGAATGCACTGCCTGAAAGATTGGTGGAGACAGAGTCAATCAATGCTTTCAAAAGGAAGTTGGATAAGTACCTGAAATTTTAAAAATATGCAGGGCTATGGGGAAGGGTGGGGGAGTGGGACTAGCTTAAGTGTTCTTGCAGAGAGCCGGCATGGGCTCGACGGGCCGAATGGCCTTCTTCCGTGCTGTAATGATTCTATGATTCTGTAACGATTCTACTGCATTGAGGTGCTGCAACACTGACAGAGCTGTACCCAGGCTCTCCCATGACTCCCTCCATATATTTGTGGAAAGTGTTACAGCATGTTGTGAGATCCTCTTCCCTTCCCAAGGGCAGAAGAGACCTCCCGAGGAGATCAATGCAGCATGGTTGCACATTGCAAAGGAGGGCACAAGAAGAGATGTCATCAGGAGGAATTGGGTGCAGTGCCAAAAATATTTCAATGATCTCAATAGATCATGAAACATTACTGCAAAGTCACACTCAACCTCATCCTGCTGTGTCACTCATCACATCCCCATCACTCTGCCTTCCCTACCCTACTCCTGCATATCTTTATGGACACCAACTTACCTTGCACCTCCACCCATCTCTTTCTATCTATATTCTCACATCCCCATCTCAGTAGCCACCCCTCACACTCACACTCAACCTTAAGCAATCATACCAACTAACAACACTCAAGGATAGGCACTTGGGTATTTTATGCAATGTCCATGTAAAGGTTCTGTTAATGTAGTGTCAAACATTGAAAGCTTTATTTTCAATATTTTGCATTCTTGGACAAATTTGTGTGCACCTTTGGAAGTGGCTTAGTGAGTTGCAGTTAATGGTGAGACATAACGGTACTACCAGCAATGACGATGAGTGTGAAAGAAATGGCTTGGGCATTGTAAGGATGCTTTATGATGTTGTTGTGGGGTGGTGCCAACCTGGCGCATCATGTGGCAGCCAGGGTGCCCAGCGTCAAGTGAAGTAAATCTGGCCATGGTGAGACCATTGGGTGCTGATGACCTGTGTCCTATGCAGCATCAGTTGATTGTAGAAATGATTGGTATTGTTGTTGGTGCTACTTGGCTTGCCTCATGTTGCTGATCGTGGTGGAATTCTGAGAACCGAGGTCAGCGAATATAAAGGGCACCCATATGGATGGAATAGATAGCAGTTGATGTTGAGATGACAGAAGCAATCTGTCACTGGCAAGAGAGGTTGCTGCAATGAGGTGACACTGGCTGGAGAGTTTGCTCCAAACACTTGCAGCCTGCATAAAGCTCAATCTGTGTTCTCAAGGGAGAAAGCAACAGCTTCGGTGCTTGGAAAGTGAACAAGTGTGAAGTGGGAGCTTTTATAGTACATTTCAAGCTGTCACACATCGGCTGATTCAGTGGCCACTCAACTTATGCCTCAGGTTAACAGACAGGGTCCAGGAGCAGCGTGGAAGCTATGGGTGAGCTGTTAATGTCAAAAGATAAGGTTAAATTCACTCTAAGGGCTTGTCAATTAGCCAATAATTGTTTAAATTAGTCCTCAGCTGCTGCCGGTCGGGTCTACTCAGTGCTGGCAGACCCAACTTTGGGAAAGGCAAGTGTGCATGATTTGACAGCCGGTTTCCTACCTGCTGTCAATCAAAACAAATTTCACTGCCAACCCGCCATCGATCCTGTCCGCTGAGCACCAGCAAAATTCAGGCTATAGTGTATGATAAAGCCCACAAAACCTTCACTTCAGAGTCAGGCACAACAATTCCAACAGACATTTCTCTCACTTTAGAATTCCTTATCTCACACACACACCAAGTTGAACAGAGTCAGTTCTGTCAAAGCTACATAAAATAACTCCAAATATAAAGGTGCTGGTCTATACATATACTGAAAGTGCAGAAATTGATAAAGTACAAATGGTACCATTTTACTTTGGATCACTGGATTTCAGAAAATAAAACTCACATTGAAGCCCACTTCACCCTCACCTCACCTTATATTTGAACCAAACTTTGCCCGAGTTTGACTAACTCTCACAAACATTGGGGGCAATTTTAACCACCAAAAACGAGTGGGTTAGGTGGTTAAAGGGGTAAAATACTGAATCCTGATTCCCCCCAAGCCACCTACGTCCGGTTTAAACAGAAGTGGTAAGTTTGGGGAGGGGGCAGACAAACCCCTTCCAGGAGGCAGGTTGGCACTTTAAATATTATGAGGCTGGCGTGCCTCATGGTGATCCACACTTTAAAATTTAACTCTTGCTGATCGATTTACCTGGTTTCAGGGAACCCACCAGCTAAAGAGAGACGAGACTGGTGGATCTAGGAAGTAAGTGCCTTTCCAGTTACCTGCTGGATTCACCGTTCCTGTCTCACCAACCTGCCGCAATCGGACCCCGCCCCCCCAACCCATCCAATTTCCCAAAAATCTCTTCCCGCCCCCCCGCCGACATCTCTGACTACCCCCACCTCTGCCTCCCACCACGAGGCTGCCAATCTCTGATCCCTACTCCGACCTTCAATCCTCAGCCTCTGGCCTCCGATCCCCCTCCGGCCTTCTGAAGTCGCCACTCTGGCCCCTGAACGCCACCCCCCCTCCGCCCCATTTGCCTTCCTGGCCTCCCCCTTCAGGCCTCCGATTGCCTTCCCAGCCTTTTGACCTACTCGCTCCGGCCCGAGCCTCCTCCGGCCTACCTGCTCCGGCCCCAATTCCTCCCTCCTCTCTCCTCTCTGTGGCTTGCTGCCGCAGGCCAACCTGCCTGACAGCAAGCCAGTCTTTCCATCTGGCTGGCTGCGGGTGAGAATGCAGGGCCTGCGCGAAACCCATTTTTCCGGGTTTCCATCTTCCCTGCTCCCATCCCACCTCGAAATTAACGTTTAATTAGCTCAGATTTCTGAACTGGATTTGAACCCATCTCAGCTGTGCTTACTGTCTGCTCAGCCTCTCTAATACTGCCTTTGCCTTTTGCTGGTGTTCTCTAATTCCAAAGCTCTTGTGAGATATAAATCATGCATTTCAGTGAACCTAGCTGTACAAATGTGTTTTACAGCTGAAGTTTGGCCTTCAAATGCCGACAGGGTTGGAAGCCTTTTAAAACTGAAGGAAATTACTTTGGAAATTCTGAAAACGTGCATCATACAAGTGTTTGTCCAACAAATGGATCATCTTCAGACGTCACCTGTTTTATTTATGACCATTTATAAAATCTCTTCAATTATTGTAGTCTTACAATGCCTCAAAAATATCAATGGAGGTTTGACAGGCAAGGTCAACTATCTCCTTCAACAAACAACTTCAACCACAAGAGAGTCCTCAATTCTATCTTTACACAAGTTCTTTCATATTTCTAAAGCTTAATGTTGACAAAAAAATGTCATACTGGTTCCCCCCCTCCCCACCCTTTGATATCAGGTAGCACTAAAACTGTGGAGAAACACTTACACTCTCTCTTTCAAGACACAGAGAGATGTCCATTTGTGTTTAATGCTTTAAAACTGATTGCCAAAGGTAGATTGTAATATATATTTGCTTTTTAATACAATCTACTTCACTGACATCATGAACATGTCCTGCTTCACACAATGCACCTTGAGGTCTAAAACTGACAATGTTACAAGCTTAAAATAGCCGTAGCAATGCAGAGGACCACAATCTTGAGGCACCGACGTTCGTTTCAGGCCCGGACTCCTAATTTGTTTGTCCTAGTTGGAGCTTGTGATGCGCAAGCTCCGACTGGCATTTCTTGGTTTTGAGCAGCCTAACTTAAGGGGACCACTAAAGGCCGCTCAAAAAAGGCCCAAATACGTGGCAATTTTTGGGAATATTTTGTGGATTTGGAAGGAGCAGGAGGTCTCCTCCTGGATAAACAAAACAGCAATGGGCTCTGACCGGCCTACCCTGATCCTCTCCTCCTGTTCATCTTTCGCCCACCGGACTTAATTCTGGGCCTCGGCACGGGGCAAGATTTGGGCATAAGGCCTGGATACTGAGGGGAGTGGGGACATTACTCGCCCTCAAGCCCTATTTGCCCCTTGCAACATTGGTAGACTGCCTTTTTTGAGAGGCACCCAGAAGAAATGTGTCCAGTCCCTATCCGATTGGAGATTGAGGCGGAAAAAGCAAAAAGACTTCAGGATGCACAGTAAGTCTCTTTTTTTTCTTCCACTGTAGGCTGTCTACTGCTGCTTTTGGACAGAATTGGGTTCATCTGTCGTGCACTTCAGTGGTAAAAGACCCCGATGCTGGCACCCACTGCCGCGAATGATTTTCCTCCCCCACTTGCAGGCACTAGGTCCTGACAGGGGGTGGACCTGCAATGGGGATCATTTTGTTTATATAAACAACCAGAACCCTGACATAGAGACAGGCTCAGGTCATTGTCAACATAACAAAAACAGATTATCTGGTCATTGTCACATTGCTGTTTGTGGGAGCTTTCTTGCGTGCAAATTGGCTGCTGTGTTTTCTACATTACAACAGTCCAAAAACAAAAGGCTTTTGACAAGATCCCACACAAGAGATTAATGTGCAAAATTAAGGCACATGGTATTGGGGGTAATGTATTGCCGTGGATAGAGAAATGGTTGGCAGGCAGGAAGCAAAGAGTGGGAATAAATGGGTCCTTTTCAGAATGACAGGCAGTGACTAATGGGGTGCCGCAGGGCTCAGTGCTGGGACCCCAGCTATTTACAATATACATTAATGATTTGGACGAAGAAATTGAATGTAATATATCCAAGTTTGCAGGTGACACTAAGCTGGGTTGCAGGGTGAGCTGTGAGGAGGATGCTAAGAGGCTGCAGGTGGACTTGGACAGGTTAGGTAAATGGGCAAATGCATGGCAGATGCAGTATAATATGGATAAATGTGAGGTTATTCACTTTGGTGGCAAAAACAGGAAGGCAGATTATTTGAATGGTGACAGGGGAGATGCAATGAGACCTGGGTGTCATGGTACATCAGTTATTGAAGGTAGTAGGCATGCAGGTACAGCAGGCAGTAAAGAAAGCAAATGGCATGCTAGCCTTCACAGCTAGGGGATTTGCGTATAGGAGCAGGGAGGTCTTGCTGCATTTGTACAGGGCCTTGGTGAGACCACACCTTGAGTATTGTGTGCAGTTTTGGTCTCCTAATCTGAGGAAGGACATGCTTGCTCTTGAGGGAGTGCAGTGAAGGTTCACCAGACTGATTCCCGGGATGGCAGAACTGACATATGAGGAAAGACTGGATCGGCTAGATTTATATTCACTGGAATTTAGAAGAATGAGAGGGGATCTCATAGAAACGTATAAAATTCTGATGGGACTGGACAGGTTAGATGCAGGAAGAATGTTCCCGATGTTGGGGAAGCTCAGAACCAGGAGACACAGTCTCAGGATAAGGGGTCAACCATATAGGACCGAGATGAGGAGAAACATTTTCACCCAGAGAGTTGTGAACCTGTGGAATTCTCTGCCACAGAAAGTTGTTGAATCCAGTTCGTTGGACATATTCAAAAGGGAGTTCGATGTGGCCCTTATGACTAAAGGGATCGGGGGTATGGAGAGAAGGCTGGGGTGGGGTACTGAGGTTGAATGATCAGCCATGATCATATTGAATAGCGGTGCAGGCTCAAAGGGCTGAATGGCCTGCTCCTGCACTTATTTTCTATGTTTTTATGTTTCTAAATACTTCATTTGCTGTAAAGCATTTTGAGACATCCAGTAGTCATGAAAGACGTTATATAAATCCAAGTCTTTCTTTTATTGTTAGTGGAGTGCACTTCGAGTACACTCTACCTGCTTGTACCCGGCATAGTGAACAAGAAAATTGGCCTGTACGTATCCATTCTCTCAGTCAAGATTGTTATTTCCACTTTGTACTGCCTAGATTTCAACAACCATCATTTAATCAAAACATATCTATTTTACAATCCAAAGGAGTCGTGGCTATAAGAGCTGACCTTGGCTTTATAGCCCAGCTCTAAACCCAACAATTTACAATGGGCAGTAAAGTTATTTGTCCAATTTAACCTTACTATTAAACAAATAGTTGTTAGAAGATTCAAGTTAGCGGTTTACTCCTCCAGTAAATGGTTGTACAAAGCCTGCGGTTCCCACAAGTGTAGGAGTAAGTGAACGGTGAGTGTTTCCTTGCTTTGTAGCAGGTAGAATGGAATATATATTGCCTGGCGTGTGAAGAAGATCATAAACTCCATAAATGGCACTCAGGACATGCTGCAATTGATTTCGACATTCCTGAGATATATCAGTACACCTGCTTCATATCACGCCTGGTGTCCCCTGCTCGAACTGTGCACAAGATACATCTGGATGACAGATTCCATTTGGCCCACCCTATCGCATACATCCAGAGAAAATCTATAGCACCTGAAACACAGCATCTACTGTCATGGTTTAGTTTGAAGCAGTATTTGGATTTATCTTTTCCATATCATTTTCTGTTGTACATTGTTAATTGGTCCCCTTGCAGTTACTTTGCATCAAGTTCGAAGAGCACAAGGTTCTTTCCTTTTTCCTCACAACTCAGTTTAGTCCACAACACAGTTCAAGGTTCACTCGAGGCTGCAATGAAGCCTGCACAGAATTTGCCTCTTTGGATCTGCTGTTACAGTTAAGACTGATGGGGGGCGAAATTGATTTTATACCACCGGGTATCGCTGGGGCGGAGTGTGCACGATTTGTCAGTTTTTTCTCGGCGATATGCCGAGCGGAGTGCAGCCGGCATTGTGCGCGCGGTTGAGTCCTTTTCACTCGGGAATCTTCGGGTCCCAAGTTCTGCGCATGCGTATGCTGCTGCGAAGCTCCATCACCACCCCACACCCCCACCTCCGAGCGGCCCAGACGAGAATCCACATAGACTGCCGGCCTGAGAGTGCTGTGCAGGTATGTGGGGGAGGGGTTGTTGCTGCTGTGGGGGGAGATACCAGTGAAGGGGGATCGCTGCTGTGGGGGGCGGTGGGGGCAGATCACTACTTGGGGGGAGATCGCGTCTTGGCTTCTTGGGGGTGAGATCGCTGCTTGGGGGGGGTGGGGGGGGAGAAGACTGGGGGGTGGGAGAGACGGGGATGATGAGAGATTTAAAAAAATTTACAGGTAAAGATGCATACCGCTGACTAAAGATCGACTTAAAGCAACTTTTTCCAGGGTGTTCTGCAGAGTCGGCAGTATGTAGCTCGTAAGTGATCAATTTTGCAATTTCGGGTGATATATCGGTGGTGTGCACTGGCGGATGGTATGTCGCTGATGAATTTTCCGCCGGCCGGTTTGTGGGTATTTTTCGATCAATTTTGCGATTTTGGGCGGTATATCGGAGGTCCGCGGGTGGCATGTCCACCAATTTCGGGCCCATGATCTCATAATGCACAGAATAAAAATTTAATTGTTAAGGCAATAACAATCAATCTGACAGTTTATGCTATAAGGGACTGAAAGCTGATTGAAGTATAAGTTGCAGACAGATGACAGTGAATGGAGAAAGATAGTGATCATTCAGACTCATACATACACAGACACGAAAAACTGTAACCATGTTTAAATTCATTATAATTTTCGCCAGGCCATTTCTGTTCCAAAATGCTTATTTTTATGAGAAGTAGTTGTTATTTGACATTTATTATCCAGTACACTGTTCAGAGGTATCTGTCCCAACTCAGCACAAGAGCACAGAGCTCAATGGCTGAGTGATATTAGTTAGCGGAAAGGAGATACAATAGCTTTGGCTCGGCTCACAATTAGCCTCCAGAAAAACTCTAGGTTGGGGCTTAACAGTCAATTCACCCATGAACCAAACCACACAGCATGCATTTTGTGGCCTTTTATGCATCTCTCAGCCACTGAGAGTGCATCATCACTAACCCAAACAATGGTACGAACTCTAACATGGAACCCGAGGCAAAACAAGGTGGGAAATCAACACTAATCTTCTTGACTAAGACCAGTGGCAAAAGACCAGTGGCAACTATGTAAGTGCGATATGACCGAAGGGCAGCAATGTACCCGAACAATTATGTGCTCTTTGCACTCTACATTCATGATGTGTTTTGGGGAGTTTTCTTTTACAATAATCACGACAGCAGTATGAAAATGCTAAATATATCTCGTTGTTTGCACTATGTTGATGGACCTATGGTTTTATTCAATTCAGTCAGCTGCTGCTCCTTAAAGTCCTATCGATCGACAGACACAAATTATGTAAATTGCCACATTATCCTAAACTCTATAAATGGAGGTGCAGTACACATACACCTCAGGTTTTCTCTCACTGCTCCCTTGTATCTAAGTTTTTATGCTTTAAAACTGCTGGCCACAGGCAGTCTGAAAATAGCCTGTTTGTGCAGAACCCCATTTATCAATGACATTTTGATTGCTGGATGTTGTCAGCTCTGTGCCCGCATTTACGATTTGTCAAATAAAGCTTTATCATGGGAGGATGTGAGGTCAAAGATTCTATGCAACTCGTCTGCTCCCAGTCTACAGTTTTAAAGCATAAAACAAGAGCATCTTGTATTATGTGTCAATTTAAATGAATCTCATCAAGTGTTCAACAAGAAGCACTAAATTCAGAGAGAACGAGAAGAAAAAATAAATAAAAGGACCCAACCTGCATAACTTGGTTTCTCTTCTTCTGCTCGCCCCAGGCTCTCGAGTGTACGGGTCACCTGACTTCCAAAGTCATCTTCTCTGTTGCAAGCCTCGGACCGAAGTTGGTTGTCCTCTTCTTCGCAGTCGTAATCATCCAGGATGGGCGTCTCTCGGATAGGCATTCCGACCACTGAATTGTGGGCCTGTATTCGCGAGTTACGAAAGCTGTCCCTGGCCTGCGGGCCCAGCAGCACGGAGGGGATGTAGTGAATCTCGTGAGTGGCCTCCGTGCTGGCGCTCTTCTGAGGAACCCGCCGCCTCTTGCACCATCTCCGGCGCGCGTACAACACCATTGTGAAGATTAAGATGAGAAGCAGCAGAGCAATCAGACCACCCTGTGGGGTACACAAGAATTGAACAAAATATTACTTTCTCTTGGTTTCAAATATAACTTTTTCCCACCTCACTCCCATCCATCCCCCATGTAAGAATCACCCCTTTGACACATTGCGATATAGATATTGACTTTGTGCGATAGTGTAAAATCGGTGTTAGCAAGGCGGCAGCTCGTTTTATATCCAGTGAGAATAAAATTCTTGTTCTTTCCATTAATCTAGCACTTCTGTTGAACACTTGTTCATTTAAATTGTCACATAATACAAGATGCTCTTGTTTTATGCTTTAAAGATGTAGATTGGGAGCAGACGTTTGATATGGAAATTTTTAACCTCTAAACCGGCTGCCGACTCACCATCACCTGCTTTATATTATCGCATAAGATCTGGATTGACCCAATGTTCTCTCCACTAGTATAAGAGAACAGGTGTGGGGAAAGATAGTGTCACATATTTGCCACTCCTTGAACTTAAGGAAAGGTAACTTCGATGGTATGTGACGTGAATTGGCTAGAATAGACTGCAAATGATACTTAAAGGGCTGATGGTGGATAGGCAATGGCAAACATTTAAAGATCACATGGATGAACTTCAACAAATTGTACATCCCTGTCTGGAATAAAAACAAAACGGTGATGGTGGCTCAACCGTGGCTAACAAGGGAAATTAGGGATAGTGTTAAATCCAAGGAAGAGGCATATAAACTGGCCAGAAAAAGCAGCAAACCTGAGGACTGGGAGAAATTTAGAACTCAGCAGAGGAGGACAAAGGGTTTAATTATGAGGGGGAAAATAGAGTATGAGAGGAAGCTTGCTGGGAACATAACAACTGACTGCAAAAGCTTTTATAGATATGTGAAGAGAAAAAGATTAGTGAAGACAACGTAGGTCCCTTGCAGTCAGAATCAGGTGAATTTATAAATGGAGAACAAAGAAATGGCAGACAAATTGAACAAATACTTTGGTTCTGTCTACACGAAGGAAGACACATATAACCTTCCGGAAGTACTAGGGGACCGATGGTCAAGTGAGAAGTCAGGAAATTGTGTTAGGGAAATTGATGGGATTGAAGGCCAATAAAACTCCAGAGTACTTAAGGAAGTGGCCCTAGAAATAGTGGATGCATTGGTGATCATTTTCCAACAGTCTATCAACTCTGAATCAGTTCCTATGTACTGGAGGGTAGCTAATGTAACAGCACTTTTTAAAAGAGGAGGGAAAGAAAATGGGGAATTATCCAAGGATTAGCTTGGCATCAGTAGTGGGGAAAATGTTGGAATCAATTATTAAAGATGAAATAGCAGCGCATTTGGAAAGCAGTGACAGGATTGGTCCAAGTCAGCATGGATTTATGAAAGGGAAATCATGCTTGACAAATCTTCCAGAATTTTTTGAGGATGTAACTTGTAGAGTGGACAAGAGAGAACCAGTGGATGTGGTGTATTTGGACTTTCAAAAGGCTTTTGACAAGGTCCCACACAAGAGATCAATGTGCAAAATTAAGGCACATGGTATTGGGAGTAAGGTATTGATGTGGATTGAGAACTGGTTGGTAGACAGGAAGCAAAGAGTAGGGATAAACGGGTCCTTCTCAGAATGGCAGGCAGTGACTAGTGGGGTGCCGCAGGGCTCAGTGCTGGGACCCCAGCTATTTACATTATAAATCAATGAGTTAGATGAAGAAATTTTCAGACGACACTAAGCTGGGTGACGGTGTGAGCTATGAGGAGGATGCTAAGAGGCTGCAGGGTGACTTGGACAGATTAGGTGAGTGGGCAAATGCATGGCAAATGTAGTATAATATGGATAAACGTGAGGTTATCCACTTTGGTGTCAAAAATATGAAGGCAGAATATTATCTGAATGGCGGCAGATTAGGAAAAGGGGAGGTGCAACAAGACCTGAGTGTCATGGTACATCAGTCATTGAAAACAGGCATGCAGGTACAGCAGGCAGTGAAGAAGGCAAATGGCATGTTGGCCTTCATAGTTAGGGGATTTGAGTATAGGAGCAGGGAGGTCTTACTGCAGTTGTACAGGGTCTTGGTGAGGCCTCACCTGGAATATTGTGTTGAGTTTTGGTCTCCTAATCTGAGGAAGGACATTCTTGCTATTGAGGGAGTGCAGCGAAGGTTCACCAGACTGATTCCTGGGATGGCTGGGCTAACATATGAGGAGAGATTGAATCGACTGGGCCTGTATTCACTGGAATTGAGAAGAATGAGAGGGGATCTCATAGAAACATAAAATTCTGACGGGACTGGAAGGTTAAATGCAGAAAGAATGTTCCCGATGTTGGGGAAGCCCAGAACCAGGGGTCACAGTCTAAGGATAAGGGGTAAGCCATTTAGGACCAAGATGAGGAGAAACTTCTTCACTCAGAGAGTTGTTAACCTCTGGAATTCTCTACCGCAGAGAGTTGTTGATGCCAGTTCGTTAGATATATTCAAGAGGGAGTTAGATATGGCCCCGATGGCTAAAGGGATCAAGAGGTATGGGGAGAAAACAGGAAAGGGGTACTGAGGTGAATGATCAGCCATGATCTTATTGAATGATGGTACAGGCTCGAAAGGCCTATTTTCTATGTTTCTATACTGACAGTGGATAAGCGAGGTGGTCGCTTCTCTCTATCCTCTTTATACATCTTTCAACCGATAGCCTGATACGTGTCAAAAAAACTATTCTTCCTCATCATGGCTAGCAGATTTTCCATGAAGAAAGTCATTTGAAAAGAGTACTGCAATCTTGGGGTCAGATAATTAACATAACCCACTTAATCCTAGCTTTTGTCGTTTGTGCAATCATTTCATTAAAAATAGTGAATAAATGCAGCACGTTCATGTACAGACATACATAATTAAATACTTCCTGGAACACTATATTTAGTTTCAGTACTGCTGGAAATGTAAATCTTTTGAGTACAGCCAGTAAAGATTGAATCATGTGGATTATAGCATTCGACTGATATCATTGAGTTTTCCCCTCATCACTCTGAAGAATTTCTGTAAAGTTGTATTATCTTAGAAGTTTTGCATGCTCCCTCAGGATAGTGACTAAAATTTTGGAGAGTCCATTACATGCAAACTGCACAATGCCTGTTGGAATAAACAAGTTCAATGGACAAAATGGTGTAGAATTTCTACCCCATTGCTCTTTTCGAGTTGCATATTTAAAAACACTATCATGTTCATTTGAATGTAGTCTACTCTCTCCCTTCAAATGCCGCCTAAAAAAAAATCATGCTTGCTATCCCCCCAATCCTTAAGATTCTTCTTTTCTTATTCAGCTCATCGTCTTGTGAAGTGCTTGGAGGTATTCTTTTAATGCAAGTTGCCTGAGGTATAAGTAACTGCGCACAGGCAAGCTGCAAATGAAAGCTTGGGATGATTGGCCATTTTTCCCTTTTCCTATCCACCCTCCAGACGAATAACAAGACCATTGCTGAGCAGTGCAACACTACATTCTCTGATGGACATGTTATGTATGTAATAACTCGATAGACTGAATACTGTAAACTAACAAAGGCTCTGCTTTATTAGGGCCCAATGTGATTACATTACATGATGGCTTGCCTTTTATACCTAGGCCGCACACATGTGTGTACAGCCCAATGACCTCCGACAGTGGCGCCACCTGGTGGCTAGTAACCCCCAGCATACATACATGACAATATCCCCCTTTAAGATATTAGTAACAGTCTTTTTACAAATTAAGAAGGACCGGGGCTTTCCGCTCCAGAGTTGATCATCTCAGTTCAACTCCAGCCTTGGGCGAGCATTCTGAGTCTGTTATGATTGGGGGCTGGGCAGCCGATCTGATGGGAGTGGCAATGACCATGTCAGCGATTGAAAGTCCAGATTCATTGATGACAGCGGAGTCCTCTGATGACTGAGGGTAGGTTGGTTGGTCACTGATTATGTCTTCCTCAAACTGTTCCGGTTCATCCGTGTGCCACAGCTTTATCTGATCAACATGTTTCCTGCATGTTTGCCCATTCTTGAGCTTGACGATAAACACTCTGTTAGCCTCCTTGGCCATAAAAGTATTGGCGATCCACTTGGGACCTTGACCATAATTTAGTACATAAAGAGGATTGTTAACAGAAATGTCGCGTGACACAGCAGCGCGATCATGATACCACAGCTGACTTTGACGTCTGTATTCAACATGATCGTTCAAATCAGGGTGGACAAGAGAGAGCTTCGTCTTGAGACCTCTCCATCAATAGTTCAGCAGGGGGCACCCCGGTAAGCGTGTGGGGTCTTGTCCTGTAACTGAGCAATATGCATGACAAGCAAGTCTGCAGTGAACCTTGAATTACACGTTTCATACTCTACTTGATGGTTTGGACAGCACCTTCTGCTTGACCATTAGATGCAGGTTAGAATAGTGCTGACCTCACATGTTTGATACCATTGAGTTTCATGAATTCTTGAAACTCCAGACTAATGAAGCAAGGTCCGTTTTCGCTTACAACGATGTCGGGCAGACCATGAGTGGCAAACATGACACGAAGGCTCTCAATGGTAGCTGTGGATATACTGGAGAACATGATTATACATTCTATCCACTGGGAATATGCATCCACCACAAATAAAAACATCTTTCCCAGGAAGGGACCTGCAAAGTCGATGTGGATCCTGGACCATGGTTTAGATGGCCACAACCACAGACTCAGCGGCGATTCTGCTGGTGCTTTACTTAGCTGCATGCAAGTGTTGCACTGATGCACACATGATTCCAGATCAGAGTCAATTCCAGGCCACCATACTGAGACCTGTCTTGAACAGCCTTTACAAATATACTGTTTAAACCGACACCGATGAGGCTGATGATTGCCCCCATAACACCAACACTGTGAAATCGGATTCATTCCCTTTGGCGGACTTTGGGCAGCCACAGGTTTTGCTTATGCAGTCGAGTAGGCCCTGCCATATGCAGCTCTGCCAAACGACGATGCAATCATGTTTACAGTACTTGCCGAGTTCCCATTTTTTGATGATATCTGCTTTAAGTTTTTGTCCGTCATCGTGCATGCCTGGGCAATCGTGGTGGCCTTGCTTAAATCCAGCATCTCCGCCGCCATTAGCTTACACAGGATCACCTCGTGGTTGATACCGATTACAAAGAAGTCCCGCAGCTTGTCTCCCAATGCGTTTTCTAACTTACACGGTCCAGCTAGACGTTTTAGGTCAACTACGAATTCCGACACATCCTGGCTCTCAGAATGAACGTGCTTGTAGAATCGATATCGTGAGATGATGATACTTTCTTCTGGTATGAGATGGTCACGTACCAGAGCACACAGTGTTTCATAGTCCTTGTCCATTGGACTTGCAGGCGAGAGAAGATTCTTTGTGAGTCCATAGATTTTCGGACCGCAAACCGTGAGGAAGACCGCCCTGCGCCTAACTGCGTCAGTGGGTTCCTCCATTTTGTTGACCACAAAGTACTGGTCCAGGCGAGCTACAAAATCTGCCCAGTCCTCTCCCTCCTCAAATTTCTCCAGAATTCTAATTGTGCTCATTTTTGCATGCGAAGGTTCTTAAGTTACCTCGTCTCCAAATGTTATGTATGTAATAACTCGATAGACTGAATACTATAAACTAACACAGGTACAAACCTGGCTCTGCTTTATTCGGGACCAAAGTGATTACATTACATGATGGCTTGCCTTTTATACCTGGGCCGCACACACGTGCATACAGCCCAATTACTTCCGACAGTGGCGCCACCTGGTGGCTAGTAACCCCAAGGATACATACATGACAGAACCTTTTCATCCTCTCCGAAAAACATTTTGCCATTTTTCTTTTTATCGACATCTGTTATATGTGTATTTGTAGAACAAGACTCACTCTTTAATTAAAGAGCAAAAGATTACAGCAACACAAAGTAGATTTGTACAGTCCTGAAAGTCATGAACAGTTTTCTGCTTATGAATGGATTGCATACAAGGTATTGATGTTTGTCTGAAGAAAAGCAACAAAGAGACACACTCTCGAATGCACTCCAGCATTCAATGAGCCAGCATTCTCTTTATCTTATAGTCTCTATCTCAAACTAAGCAGACAGCACTGAAATTATTTTTATTTACCAGCAAGATACATAACTGCTTCCCAGGCCAAGAAGAATTAAAAGATCACGCTTAGTTGTTGTGAGATTATTTTGGCAAGAAACCAATTTCCCCAGAGAGGAATTTGAAATCACACACCTTCTTTACCCTGGCCCACTTTAATCAAAGCCAAGAATCGTCATGCTGAGATCAATAGTTCAGAGGACTAAATGAATGTAATATGGCAGCGGTAATTACAATTCCCATTCCTCCCTTTCCTACTCCAATTTTTTCTTCACTCTGTCACTTGATTGAGAGTCGTAAGAAAAAGAGCATATGAAATGTTAACACTGCATTATCAATGTTAGTCCATCACATGACGCAGAAGCTGAATAATACAAGCTGAACACTTACATTCATTTTCTGCAAAGTTAGGGAAATTTTGCAAAAATATCAGTTTAAAATCCAGCAGTATGACAGGCCATTACATTTAAAGAACAACAGTTTATGACACATATATATTTGTTAAAAGTATTTTCTTCCCTTGCCAATTATCTCCCATACTTCTCTCCGAAAGGTGTTAGCTTGTTGCTTAGGTATGAGTATTTAGACATCAGTTGTCATCTCCAAGTGGCCATTATTCCTACATAAACTTCAACGGTGACATGCTGGTCAGTCATGGGGGAAATCACAGCAGAGGCTAGTGCTTGCCATCTAACATCCACATACATGCAGTTCCAGCAATAGCTGCTGGATAATTATCAGGAGCAAGACCCTATGCTGATTAACTCCTTCCAAACCCAGGAGCAGTAAATCAATTGTAGCATTTTCACTTTTTACTAAATCCGGTCTCCTCATTTTATCCGAGCAATTGTAGAAATGCAAGTCTTCCTGATGCATTTTTTTCTAATGAAAGGGAAGCAAAACAAGTGAAGTTCATAAAACAGTGATCAGAGTTAATTTCTACCTTACGTCGGGCTGGATTTTCGGCTTTGCTAATTTTGGGGCGGTAATGGCGACGGGGTGGTAAAGTTTGCGCCTGGGAACAGTTTGCGCCTCAGTCAGCAAAATTGGGCAGCTGGGCCCCGAGTGTGGGGTGGAGCGATATGGGAGGCATTGCACACCTCTCAGAGTGTGCTATGCCATCTGAGCATGCAAAAATCCCGAGTTAAACAGCCGGCCCGGGAGCGCTCGGAGAAAGGCCTGGGGAGAAAAGAAAGTTGAAAAAAAAATATCAAACACATTCCCAATGCATAGCCCATGCCACCATAACACAAATCGCAAAGAAAATAAAAGAAAAAAAACAATCACACTTATCTGAGGTGGACATTACTTACCTCACTGCCGGTATAGGTCAGACCGCCTGTGAAGGGCGCACTGCGGGGCATACAGGACAGGCGGGAGTCATAAAGCGAGCCGGTGTCTCAACCAGGGGCGTTGCATACCCACGCACCTGCAAAGCTGGCCCTAAAAACCCACACGAGGCGCTGGTGGCTGACCGCCCGCCCAGAAGAGCTCATTGCTGCTCCTCCGGGGCGAAAACAGAAGCACACATCACTGGAAAATCCAGCCCTAAATCTCTAAACCCTGTTGTATTTTCCTGGTATGTTCTACCAATGTTGCTTTATACACAAGAGAATACACCAAGAAAATGTACAGCAGCAATGAACTACTATCCATGTTTTTCTTGGAAATTTCTTCCTTATGAGTAGAAATAAGGAATTATTACACCAGAATTGATGTAGTCCTTACTACTAGGGGGATCAAGGGGTATGGCGAGAAAGCAGGAATGGGGTACTGAAGTTGCATGTTCAGCCATGAACTCATTGAATGGCGGTGCAGGCTCGAAGAGCCGAATGGCCTACTCCTGCACCTATTTTCTATGTTTCTATGAATTCTCTTTTTTCTGCCAATTCTTTGTCCTTCCCTTCTTCTGCCCTGAAGGCATTTACCCTTTTGCCAGGGAATTTCTCGTGGGCCTTGAACATCCTCTGGTACACTGCCCAAGCATTCATTTTCCAAGTATGAGGCAGTACCGTGAATGTCCGCAGACTCTTCAAGCATGATAGGCCGAGCCTGATTCTGTCCTCACTCGACATTCACATGTGGACACTTTCAGCAGGATCCACTGGATAATGATCTAGAGCTGGAACCTTGGTTGATGTTCCTTTCCATCGCACAGGGGCATGGAGATCATCTATAGTAACTCCAATCCCAACTTGAGATCATCTAACTCTGGGAGGTCAGACTAGGGATCATAAATGGGAACTCCTTGATACTGGTATGGCTCAGCTATTCACTGACTTAACCAAATTACACCATTTCGGGATCCCGACATTATTATTTATACCTTGCTAATTTCTCTTTAGATGTTTTGCTGCACAACCCATTTATTTTTTCGATTTCTTCTTTTTTTTCTTTTGTGCTTGATTTCTTTTTTACTAAGTCCATGGTTAACGATTTTATCACAAACTCAAAGAAAAATTACAACACAAAAGGAAGCCATTTGGCCCATCCTGTCACTTTTCTTGAATTCAATTCTTAACTTTTTTCTTTCATGCATTCCAATAGTCTCTCTGCCGCAGGCACAGAGATAATAGTCAATAACTGCATATATGTTGCAATACAGTAACCACTAAGAAAGTGTTTACTAATCTCTCTAAGAATCTTGTCAGAAATTTGTGTAGTGCCCTGGAAAGCCAAAAGTAGTCTTGATGCTGGGAATCCAGTACCTTACAGGCACCTCTATACATATGGGATATTTAGCATTTGCTGTTATGTTTTTGTGCTTCAGAGGCTTAACCTGCTTCAATTATTCATACTTCATCATACACTGAGAGAAGCTCATTTGGTTCAGTACCAGACTTGGGTCTTTGGGTTTGAAGTGTGACAAGATTTAAGCTTTCCACAGAAGATCAAACACATACCTAGTCTCAGGATGTGAAGAGAAAACAATAGAGAATGGATATGCTCTTGCCACATTTTTACAATAACTTTTGGCTGTTGAGCAAATGAAACTGGAGCACATCCAATAAGCATTTCATGCCAAACAAAGACTGACATCAGCTGCTAATCTCTTTCCCTCACACTAAAGTGTAGAACATCTCTCCTATATCCATTCAGAGCAAGCAGAGAAACCACTGAAACCAAACAGGATCTCATGAAGAAACATTGGCCCGGATTTTGCTCAGAGTACGCTGTCATACAGCCTTTGAAATCCACCGCAAGTTCAGGATTTCCACGTGCACTTGTGCTAAATCCCGAACTTGCAGTCTGTCAATGTACCCGTTGACTGCCCCTCTGCTCTACCACTGAAAACCTAATTACTGACACAGAGTTGGGCGATTTGTCCACCAATTATGTATGGAAATTTTACAGCTGGTGGAAACAGGCGCACGACATGTAAGGGGATACCTAAAATGCAGTAAATGCTGTGGTGTCCCTGCACCGTACTACAAACTCACACGAGGCATGTACTGCAGACACAATCACTACGTGACCTTAACCTTTATTCCTAGGACCAAGGAGTGCTGACCCTGGATGGGACCTCCCCTTTTATACCTGAAAACCCAGGTGAGGAGTGTCTCCCACAAGTTCACCCCCTGTGGTCAGGGTGTGCATTTCTAGGGTATAAGCACACAGTGTACAGGAGTTGCATGAAGGTTACAGTTACATGAAGATTACCATTGCATGATGGTTACATACATGACATCACCTCCCTCCTTATGTATTTTTGTGTCAAAGGTTAAGTCTTTCAGGTGGTCGACGCTCTCTCGTGGAGCGCCGCAGTTGTGGCTCTGGTGGCTGAGCCTCGGCACGCGTCTCTGTCACCTGAGGTGATTCTGGCCTGTCCGGGCTGGCCGCAGGGACTGTGCATGCTGTGGATTGTCCTTGTTGCTCGTCCACTGGCAGTGGTGTGGGTGACATCTCATGCTCTTCTTCAGGTTCCTCCGTGTCTATGCTGAACCTTTTCTTTACTTGGTCCAAGTGTTTGCGGCATACCTGCCCATTGTTTAGTATGACCACTATGACCCTATTCCCTTCTTTGCCAATTACTGTGCCCTCAAGCCACTTGGGTCCCAAAGCATGGTTAAGAACAAATACCGGGTCATCCATTTCTATACACCTCCCCTTTGAGTTACGATCATGGAACTCAGTTTGGGACTGGCGCTTGCCCTCAACAATGTCCGCCAGGGCTGGGTGAATGAGGGACAGATGCTTTTTAAGTGTGCGTTTCATGAGGAGTTCCGCTGGCAGGACTCCTGTGAGCGAGTGCGGGCGGGACCTGTAGGCCAGCAGGAGCCGCAATAGGCGGTACTGAAGGGAGGGTCCTTGGATGCGTAGCATGCCCTGTTTTATGACTTGGACCGCCCGTTCCGCCTGGCCATTGGAAGCCGGCTTGAACGGCGCTGTCCGGACGTATTTGATACCATTGCCCGACATAAACTCCTGGAATCATGGCTGGTGAAACACGGGCCATTGTCGCTGACCAGGATGTCCAGCCGGCCGTGGGTCGCGAAAACTGTACGCAGGTTCTCCACGGTGATGGATGTCATGCACGAGTTTAATATGATGCACTCGATCCATTTCGAGTATGCATCGACAACAATCAGGAACATTTTCCCCATGAACAGGCCCGCATAGTCTATGTGAATACGTGACCATGGCCTGATGGGCCAGGGCCACGGGCTGAGTGGGGCCTCCCTGGGGGCATTGCCCAGCTGGGCACACGTTGTGCACCTGCGAACCCAGTGTTCCAGGTCTGAGTCAATCCCCGGCCACCACACGTGTGACCGGGCAATGGCCTTCATTAACACGATGCCAGGGTGCTCGCTGTGGAGTTCCCTGATGAGCGCTTCCCTGCCTTTCTGGGGCATGACTACCTGGCTGCCCCATAGCAGGCAGTCGGCTTGAATGGAGAGCTCATCCATCCGTCTCTGAAACGGTCTGACCTCCTCGGGGCACGTCCTGTGTGCGGGCGCCCAATCCCCAGTCAGGACACATTTCTTTATCATGGATAGGAACGGGTCTCTGTTGGTCCAGAGTTTGATCTGGCGGGCTGTGATGGGGGAGCCCGCGGTGTCAAAAGCCTCAACAGCCATGACCATCTCAGCGCTTTGCTCCACTGCCCCCTCGGTGTGGCCAGTGGGAGTCTGCTGAGCGCGTCAGCGCAATTTTCAGTGCCTGGCCGGTGCCGTATAGTGTAGTCATACGCAGCCAACGTGAGAGCCCATCGCTGTATGCAAGCTGACGCATTGGCATTGAAAGCCTTGCTGTCGAACAACAGGGATGTTAACGGCTTGTGCTCCATCTCAAGCTCAAACCGTCTAGCAAAAAGGTACTGGTGCATCTTTTTCACACCGTAAACACAAGCGAGTGCTTCCTTTTCGACCATGTCGTATCCACACTCTGCCTGGGAGAGTGACCTGGAGGCATAAGCCACTGGTTGGAGTCGACCATCGTCGTTACCCTGCTGCAACACACACCCAACCCCGTAGGACGATGCATTTCATGTTAAAACCAATTTTTTTACAGGGTCATACAAAATCAACAGTTTGTTAGAACACAGCAGGTTCCTCGCCTTATTGAAAGCCCGTTCTGGACAGTCCCCCCTAAGCCATTTACAACCTTTACGCAGGAGCATGTATAATGGCTCCAACAATGTGCTCAAGTTCGGCAGAAAGTTCCCGAAATAGTTCAAAAGTCCCAGGAATGATCGCAACTCTGACGTGATGCCGGGCCTGGGCGCCCGGCAGATCGCCTCCGTTTTTGATTCAGTGGGCTAGATCCCGTCTGCGGCAACCTTCCTGCCCAAAAACTCGACCTCTGGGGCCAAAAACACACACTTGGCCTTTTTCAGCCGCAAGCCTACCCGGTCCAGTCGGCGTAGCACCTCCTCCATGTTGTGGAGGGGTTCCTCGGTGTCTCAACCCGTTATAAGGATGTCGTCTTGGAATACGATTGTTCTAGGAATGGATTTGAGCAAGCTTTCCATGTTCCGCTGAAAGATAGCTGCCGCCGAACGAATGCCAAACGGGCACCTGTTGTAAATAAATAATCTCTTGTGCGCCGTGATGGTGGTCAGAAGCTTGGATTCTTCAGCCAGTTCCTGAGTCATGTAGGCCGAAGTGAAGTCCAGCTTCGTGAACAGCTTGCCCCCTGCCAGCGTGGCAAAAAGGTCCTCCGCTCTCGGGAGCGGGTATTGGTCTTGCAGCGACACTCGGTTGCTGGTGGCTTTGTAGTTGCCACAAATCCTGACCGAGCCATCTGCTTTAAGGACAGGAACGATGGGACTTACCCAGTCGCTGAATTCAACGGCCGAAATTATGCCCTTTCTGAGCAGCCTGTCCAATTCACTTTCAATTTTCTCACGCATCACATACAGCACTGCACTGGCTTTGTGGTGCACTGGTCTGGCGTCCGGAGTGATGCGTATCACTACTTTAGTGCCCTTGAACGTTCCGACACCGGGTTGAAACAGTGACCCAAATTTTTGTAGGACCTGTGAGCATGAACTTCGCTCCACAGATGAAATGGCATGCACATCCCTCCATTTCCAATTCATCTCGGCTAGCCAACTCCTCCCGAAAAGCGCAGGGCCATTTCCTGGAACGATCCAAAGTGGCAGCCAGTTCTGTGATCCATTATGTGTTACCACCAAGTTTGCACTGCCCAGCACTGGGATGATCTCTTTGGTGTACGTCCGTAGCTGCGTCTCAATGCGTTCCAGTTTGGGCCTGTTGGCTGTGTGTGGCCATAGTCTCTCAAATTGTTGGGTGCTCATAAGTGACTGGCTAGCTCCCGTATCCAACTCCATGCGCACCGGGATGCCATTCAATAAAACTTTCATCATAATGGGTGCCGTGTTAATGTATGAGCTATGGACGTCAGCCACGTGAACCCACTGAACTTCAGCATCCATGGATTTTCCCCAGGCATCATCCTGCATTGCAGACCCCTCGTCTGGTTCCTCTGTCTCACAGATTAGCCTCGCCACAGCCTTTTTGCACAACCTGGCCAAGTGTCCACTGATGTTACAAATCCTACAGGTATATTGCTGGAACCTGCAGCTTTTTGCAGTATGTCTACCCCCGCATTTCCAGCATGAGCTGAGATTGTTGTTAACAAAGGGACTGTTCCCAGGCATTCCTCTCTGATTGCCCATTTGGTTGTTTCTAAGCACTCTGATGGTGGGTGTTAATGGTCCAATCGTGGGACGCATTGTTCCTCTTGATGGCATGAATTGCCGATCCCCTTTCCATTGTCCCTGTTTCGGGCCCACCCTCGAGTCCTTCGTGACAAAGCTCTGCTGGAATCTTTCCACAAAGTCGTCCCAGTCCTCACCCACACAGTAACGTTCCTCTGTGCTACCGGTGGCCATCCTTGTGATTCGGTGATTCCCGATTCTCGTCGTCAATTGTGGTTTCCCTGCACCTTACTACAAACTCACACGAGGCATGTACTGCAGACACAGTCACTACGTGGCCTTAACCTTTATTCCCAAGACCAAAGAGTGCTGACCCTGGGTGGGACCTCCCCTTTTATACCTGGAAACCCAGGTGAGGAGTGTCTCCCACAAGTTCACCCACTGTGGTCAGGGTATGCATTTCTAGGGTATAAGTACAGTGTACAGGAGTTGCATGAAGGGTACAGTTACATGAAGATTACCGTTGCATGATGGTTACATACATGACAAATGCTTTTTAAAAAATTAAATAACATCCAGGAACCATGAACGCTTTAATGAGAAGCAATTCTAGTGCATGTTAAAGCTGCATTGTTTTAAAATAATTTTTACATTTCATAACTTTCTGCACAGTGCACAGTATTTGTTTAGAAGTGGGGATTATGAGTAATGAATTGGATTTCCATGATAAAAGCATAATCTGTATGTATTTTAAAGGCTGTAGTAATGAACTAATGTAGTAATTTAAATGAAGTGAAGAACAATCTGTTTCCTGATTGGAGGACCAGACCCATGTGATCCCAGGAACACGTCCGCTCAGGCTGCACCCCTGGGATCCATGAGGCATTACGCTGCCCTCCAGCATGTAGCGTCAGACAGCATGTTTACGAAGGAGGGCCGCCATCAGGTAAGTGCGTTTTCTTTTCGCAGGTCGGAAGTGTACTCCGGAGGTACGCCATGGACTGTAATTTTTGGCCCATTATTTATACTTAAATGGTTCCTAAAAAAGCTCCCTCAGAGAAGCTGGCAGATCAAACTGTCAGTCAACAAAGGAAATCTTTGTGCACATCCTCAGTGGAACATAGGAACAGGAGTAGGTCATTCAGCCCCTCGAACCTGCTTTGTCATTCAATTAGATCATGGCTGATCTGTACCTTAACTCCATCTGCTCACCTTGGTTCCGTAACCTTGAATACCTTTGACTATCAAAAATCAGTGGAAAGGGATTGCTTAATTTTACATAACCATTGTTTGCATGTAAAGTATAAATTATATTTGACAAGTAAGGTTAAAAATGTACAGTGGAAATTACTGACTGATCACAGATTTTTGTAACAGAAATGCTTTTATTTTATATTTATAGTTAATGGGCTTCAAAAAACAGCACATTCAGCAAGGACTGGAAGATTCTGTATGTGTTGCTGAAAATGGACTTGCATTATGAAACAAATGTAATGACGAAGTGTTCGACATGATGCATGATTTGATGATTGTTTATTTTGGTGTAGGTCAGCAGTTTGGATAGGAACTGTGGAGAAAGTGGGTGTGGATCATTTTATGCATCAATCAAGACCACAGCTTCACTACCTACATTGTTCAATCTATTAAATCGCTGAGTACTGCAGTTTGTGATTAATACAGTTCTGAGCTGACTTTTCCATATGAAGTCCATTTATTACATTAGTCCAGAATCTGTCCTCGATAAGAATGAGATGGGAATGTTCTGCAAGAGAAGTTAGCAAATCCAAAGTAAATCAGAATTCAGGGATATGTGGGGAAATTATTTATAATTGAAGCTGCCTCCAGTCTGCAATTTTATTTCATGACTGATATTACATATTGAATAGCATACTGCCACCCTTTTGGTACAGAGGGTTGACATACCAACTTGCTGTGCCGTGGATCAATGGGATGCATGTTTGTGGCAAGATTGTACCAGCAGTGAAGTTCTGGTCCCTGCTGTTCCTTCAAAAAGGGAGACCGAACAAAAGTGGGTCAATAAAACACATCTGACATGTCACCCCCAGAAGATTTCATCTTACTTTCAGCTGCCAGGCATGAGTTGCATTGAAATAGACCCGACTACAAATTGCCTGCTCATTCTCTGAGAGCAAGCATGGAAATACTTAAAGATGGTAGAAAAAAAGGACAGAATGGGAGCAGGTTATAAATGCTACTTACATTTCTATAGGGCTCCAACAGAGAGGGCTCGCAAAGTGTTTCACAAGCTGGATAGACAGTAAACAATAGAGGTTGACAGCATTGACATAGGCCCATCATGTTTGTGCTGCCTCTTTGCTAGAGCAATCTAAAACCAATCCCCTTGTCCTGTTTCATTCCCATAGCTCTGTATAAAACCAGAGAAGTGGAAGCTGTGCAGAAGTGAACATCTGGGTTGTGGGCGGGTGGGTGAAGATACAATTGAACAGAAAAAGTTTTCAGAATACTTCTGAAAGCATGGAAAGTGTTCCTCAGAGCAGGGGCCTCATGGCTGAATGAGCTGTCAATAAATGTTTTAACAGTTACTTTCAAGAAATGGGCGAAACCAGCAAGGTCACATTTATTACCCATTCCTAGTTTCCCTAAGAATGTGGTGATGGGCCTTCTCCTTGAACCACTGCAATCCTTGTATTGATCGTGCTCCCTCCCACGATGGTAGTAGGTTGTGAATGCAAGGATACAGACACAATAAGTGACAAGTGAAATGTGAATAAATGTGGCCTGGATTCACTTCCTAAGCCCCCAGTTCTGGAAATGTTTGGAAGAACTCTGAAACAGAAACAAAAGACTGATGTGTGAAAACAGAGTTTGAATAAACAGCACTGCCTGTGTGTATTGTTGTGTCTCGTCAGGGGATGTTGTGTGCTCCGCGAACCATCAAAAGCTAATGTCAGATAAAGGAGACAACCGCAAAATAATGTGTTACAGCAGCAGGCAGAGTCATCTATTCAAACTGATTCTGGAAGAAAAATTGGTCTCACAGCTTTACAGTCCTGAGCATTATTTATAATAGACCCAGCTCTGTAAAAAAGAAATATTAACATCCCATGCAGTCAGATTTCAGTTCTTTTCCATATTCCTTTATTCATAGACCTGGTTAGAAAGCCATCAGAGCAACAGTAACATTTTACATTGAAACTCATAATATGCAAGCCTTGGTAAACTGAAATGGGTATTATCACAATTAAATGGAATCAGATCAAAAACAAATGAAGATGCAGGTATTGAAGTGAGGAACTTTAAACATCAAAAGATGCATTTATCACTGCAGATTTAAGGACATTTGATCTAAGCTAACTAAGGACAGATATCTAACATATCCTGAGATTAAAGCAATACTGCCATAAGAACACACACTTACATGGTCCCAAAGCATGACAGTACATATATAGTTTATTCACATTAACCTACAGTATGTCAATTATTCAGACATGATCAAACAGACTGAAGTGCAGTTGAATCATAGAATCATACAGCACAGAAGGCAGCCATTCGGCTAATTATGACAGTGCCAACTCTTTGACAGAGCTATCGAATTAGTCTCACTTCCCTGCTCTTTCCACATAGAACTGCAAATTTTTCCTTTTCAAGTTTTTATCCAATTCTCTTTTGAAAGTTATTATTCAATCTGCTTCCACCACCCTTTCAGGCAGTGCATTCCAGATCATAACAACTCGCCGCGTAAAACTTTTTTTCCTCATGTCACCTCTGGTTCTTTCAACAATTACATTAAATCTGTGCCCTCTGGTTACTGACTCTTCTGCCTCTGGAAGCAATTTCTCCTTATTTAACAAACAATCTCCTAGTAAAGGATCCCCTCGGAATGAGTGATCATAGCATGATTGAAATTCAAATTCAGATCGAGGGTGAGAAAGTTGGATTTCTAACCAGTGTACTGAGCTTAAATAGAGACTATGAAGGTATGAGGGCAGAGTTGGGTAAAGTGGACTGGGAAAATAGATTAATGTGCAGGACGGTTGATGAACAGTGGTGTACATTTAAGGAGATATTTCACAACTCTCAAGAAAAATATATTCCAGTGAGGAGGAAAGGATGTAAGAGAAAAGATAGCCATCCGTGGCTAACTAAAGAAATAAAGGACGGTATCCAATTAAAAACAAGGGCATACAAAATGGCTAAAACTAGTGGGAGGACAGAAGACTGGGAAGCTTTTAAAAGCCAGCAAAGAACAACTAAAAAAATGATTAAGAAAGGGAAGATAGACTATGAAAGTAAACTAGCACAACATATAAAAAGAGATAGCAAGAGTTTATATAGGTATATAAAAAGGAAAAGAGTGCTAAAGTAAATGTTGGTCCCTTAGAGGTCGAGACCGGGGAATTGGTAATGGGGACCATGGAGATGGCAGAAACTCTGAACAAATATTTAGTATCAGTCTTTACAGTAGAGGACATGAACAATATTCCGACAGTGGATCGTCAAGGGGCTATGGGGGGGCGGGGGGAAAGAACTTAACAAAATCACAATCACTAAAGAGGTGGTACTCAGTAAGATAATGGGACTAAAGGCAGATAAATCCCCTGGACCTGATGGCTTGCATCCTAAGGTTTTAAGAGAAGTAACAGGGATTGTGGATGCATTGGTTGAAACTTACCAAAATTCCCTGGATTCTGGGGAGGTCCCAGCAAATTGGAAAACTGCAAATGTAACGCCCTATTTAAAAAAAGTAGGCAGACAAAAAGCAGGAAATTATAGACCAGTTAGCTTAACATCTGTGTTTGGGAAAATTTGGAGTCCATTATTAAAGAAGCAAGACCTTTGGAAAAGCAAAATTCAGTCAGGCAGAGTCAGCATGGATTTATGAAGGAGAAGTCACGTTTGACAAATTTGCTGACGTTCTTCGAGGAAGTAACGAACTGGGTGGATAAAGGGGAACCAGTGGATGTGGTGTATTTGGACTTCCAGAAAGCATTTGACAAGGTGCCACATAAAATGTTACTGCACAAGATAAAAGTTCATGGGGTTGGGGGTAATATATTAGCATGGATAGAGGATTGGCTAATTAACCGAGAACAGAGAGTCGGTAACTAGTGGGGTGCCGCAGGGATCAGTGCTGGGACCCCAACTATTTACAATCTATATTAACGACTTGGAAGAAGGGACTGAGTATAATGTAGCCAAGTTTGCTGACGATATAAAGATGGGAGGAAAAGCAATGTATGAGGAGGACACAAAAAATCTGCAAAAGGACATAGACAGGTTAAGTGAGTGGGCAAAAATTTGGCAGATGGAGTATAATGTTGGAAAGTGTGACATCATGCACTTTGGCAGAAAAAAATCAATGAGCAAGTTATTATTTAAATGGAGAAAGATTGCAAAGTGTCGCAGTACAGCGGGACCTGGGGCTACTTGTGCATGAAACACAAAAAGATAGTATGCAAGTACAGCAAGTGATCAGGAAGGCCAATGGTATCTTGGCCTTTATTGCAAAGGGGATGGAGTATAAAAGCAGGGAAGTCTTGCTACAGTTATATAAGGTATTGGTGAGGCCACACTTGGAATACTGTGTGCAGTTTTGGTTTCCATATTTACAAAAGGATATACTTGCTTTGGAGGCAGTTCAGAGAAGGTTCACTGGGTTGATTCCGGGGATGAGGGGGTTAACTTATGAGGAAAGGTTGAGTAGGTTGGGCCTCTACTCATTGGAATTCAGAAGAATGAGAGGTGATCTTATCGAAATGTATAAGATTATGAGGGAGCTTGACAAGGTGGATGCAGAGAGGATGTTCCCACTGATGGGGGAGACTATAACTAGAGAACACGATCTTAGAATAAGAGGTCGCCCATTTAAAACAGAGATGAGGAGAAATTTCTTCTCTCAGAGGGTTATAAATCTGTGGAATTCTCTGTCTCAGAGAGCTGTGGAAGCTGGGACATTGAATAAATTTATGAGAAATAGACAGTTTCTTAAACGATAAGGGGATAAGGGGTTATGGGGAGCAAGTGGGGAAGTGGAGTTGAGTCCATGATCAGATCAGCCATGATCTTATTGAATGGCAGAGCAGACTCGAGGGGCCGTATGGCCTACTCCTGTTCCTATTTCTTATGCACTTATGTACTTATGTAATTAATCTATCATGGCCCTCCAAGATTTTGAACACCTCCATCAAATCTCCCCTTAACCTTCTCTGCTCTAAGAAGAACAACCTCAATTTCACTAGCCTCTCCACCTAAGTCAAGTCCTGCATCTCTGGTACCATTCTAGTAAATCTTCTCTGACCCTCGCTAAGGCCTTGACATCCTTCCTGAAGTGTGGTGCCCAGAATTGGCCACAATACTCCAGCTGGGGCCAAAGCAGCATTTTATAAAGGTTTAGAATAACTTCCTTGCTTTAGTACTCTGTGCGTCTATTCATATAGCCAAGGATGCCGTATGCATTTTTTTGACAGTCTTTTCAACTTGCCACCTTCAAAGACTTGTGTGTTAATACCCTCACATTCCCTTTAAAATTGTAGTTTATATTGCCTCTCCTCATTCTTCCTACCAAAATGAATCACTTCATACTTTTCTGCCATGTTTCTGCCCATTTCACCAGTCTGTGTATGATCCTCCTCAATTCTGTTGCTGTCCTCCTCATTGTTTATTACATTTCCGAGTTTTGCTTTATCAGCAAATTTTTAAATTATATCCTGTCGACCAAAGTCCAGGCCATTAATATATATCCAAAAGAGCAGTGGTCTCAAAACCAACCCTCAGTTGATACCACTCCACACTTCCCTCCTGAATGAAAAACAACCTTCACCACTACTCTTTACTTTCTCTCTCTTAACTAATTTCATATCAAAGCTACCATTGCCCCTTCAATTCTGCTAACAAGTCTATTATGTGATATTTTATCTTTTGAAAGTCTATATAGACAACATCAACCCACTACCTTTATCAACACTCTCCGTTACTTCAAAGAACTCAATCAAGTTAGTCAAACACGATTTGCCTTTAACAAATCGGTGCTAACTTTTATTTATTAATCCATATATTTCCAAGTGCCAATCAATTTTGTCTTGGATCACTGTCCTTAAAGGTTTCCCCATGACCGATGTTAGGCTGATGATAGGTAATTGTCAGGGTAAACCAGGAGTGTAACATTTGCAATCCTCCAGTCCTCTGGCACCACTCCCATTTCTAAGGAGGATTGGAAGATTGTGGGCTGAGCATCTGCAATTTCTACCCTTACTTCCCTCAACAACCGAGGATGCATCTCATCCGGACCGGGTGACTTTTCTATTTTGAGTGCTGCTAACCATTTAGCTACCTCATCTTTATCTATTTGTATCCTATCTAATTTCTCTGCTATCTCCTCCTTGATGGGACATTTGCAGCATTCTCTTATTTAGCAAAGACAGATGCAAAGTACTGAATTAGTACCTCAACCATGCCTTCTGCATAGACAAGATTATATTTTTGGTCTATAATCAGCCCCACTTTTCCATGATTATCATTTTACTATTTATATGTTTATAAAAGCCTTTTGGGTTCCCTTTTTTGTTACCCTTCAATCGACTCGTATACACTCTCTCTTTGCCCCTCTTATTTCCGTTTTCTGTTCTCCCTGTACATTTTGTGTTCAGCTTGGTCCTCTACTGAATTATAAACCTGACATTTATCATAAGCTACCTAATAGTACAAGTAGTTTGTTCAAAAACAAAAGGATGAATTATACAAAATGTAGAATGGAAATAGGCATGTCTTTGCACCATGGCCCATTTTATCAATTGTTTAATACCTCAAAATGAACACACAGTCACATGATGTTATATAAAAATTCTTAAATGTATTTTTTCTCTTTAGCGGATTGCATTAGGATTTTAAAGTGTTAGGCTTCAATAAATATTTCACAATGGGAATAGTATGACAGATTGAACACACTGGGAGTGAATAGAAAGTAGTTTGGTTCATCTGCTTACGCATTAATTATCAATGGGAAGTACTTTGCGCATTTCAGTCGGAAAATCAGGCGGAGTGTAAAACGGGCTACCGATTTGCTGTCGCCCATTTTGCACTACCATCCAAGATGCTTTTCACCCTTTTGGGGACCGAAATTTCCCACCACTGGAAACGGGGCACGCCTACCGTGTTACTGTTGTTTTTACCGGCACGGGGGATGCGGTAGCCTCTTGAGCGAAATTCCGCTCTATGGCTTTTTTTTTTCAGCGGACCGAAATTCGGTCATAATGGGGGCAGATCTGAGGTGGCAAGTGGAAGTTCGCAGTCTGGAGGGGCGGAAGTTGGGGGCGGGTGTAGTGTCTGCCACTGTCGGTCATCAGCGTGGCGCTGATGATGTCATCATGGCGCCGCGTCACCATGGCTCTCCCCTTCACTTAAAGGGGAGAGCCTGTGCGATTCTTTAAGTTCGGTCCACTGGGCCACTAGGGAGGGTTTCGGCTGGGCCAAGAGGGGGAGCCAGGCTGTCTGTTGGTGGCCCGGTCGAACCAGGGGCATAACTGTCGGCCCGACATAGCAGTTGGCTAACAAAGAAAACATGGCGGCAGCGGCAGTAGGTCCTCCCCTTTAATGGCAGCTGCACCTCCATTTTAGAAGGACAACAAGCTCAATGCAGCAGCAGAAAAAGCTGCCCGTGTCACCAATATAGGCAGCAAGAATTTTTTTGGCGAAATTTTGCCACCGGGGGGTGACATCGACTGTGCGCGCTCTGATGACGCACTTAGGCTAGATCGGCAGTAGAGGAGCGGTACTGGGGGTAGCGGGTCACCGCCGGGATACCACAGGAGCAAAATTTTCAAAATGGCGGGCATACAAGAAAAATCGGTGGTCACTGCACTCTGCAGCGTGGTCACCGATTTCCGGTGGTAACAGGCCTTGAGGGAAGGGGCAACTTTGATCCCCGATTTCTATTCATTGGTAGTCAATGGGAAGTAATTTAGTACAATAGAATGCTATTTGCAAGAAAATGGGCATGAAACACTGACGTTAAAAGGATTCAATACAAAGTAGGTAGCTAACAATATGCTCTACAATATAACCAAGTCACAAGTGATCCGAAATACTGGAAATCTGTACAGTGCGGGTGACCTTGAAGTAGTTTGGCATATTTGAATTCTTTCGAGGGAGAGAAAAAGGGAAGTAGTATGACCCATGTGGAATCTGTGCTTTGTTAGGCGGAATTCAGGATTGAACTCATTTGTCTAATTTTTTAAAATATCTCTGAAGACTCTCACTTCTGAGAGTGAACTTGAGCAATGTAGAATGCTAAAACACTAGTTAGGCCACAGCAGAGTTCTGCGTACAGTTCTGGTCACCACATTAGAGGAAAGATGTGATTGCACTAGAGAGGATATTAAGGATGTTGCCAGTACTGGAGAATTTTAGCTCTGACAAAAGGCTGGATAGGATGGGGCATTTTTCTTTGGAAAAGAGGCTGATGGGAGACTTAACTGAGGTGTATAAAATGATGAGGAGCCTCGATAAAATGGATTGGAAGGCCCTATTTCCCTTAGCAGAGAAGTCAATAACCAGGAGGAATAGATTTGAAGTAATTGGTAGAAGGATTAGAGGGTAGTTGAAGAGAACATTTTTCACCCTGAGGGGTTGGGGGTCTGGAACTCATTGTTTGAAAGAGTGGTAGAGGCAGAAACCCGCATTACATTAAAAAAGTACTTAGATATGCACTTCAAGTGCTGTAACTGTGATATATTCTTTACGAGATAACAAGCACATACACATACAGAAGATGGCTCCAACTATTATCATGTGACTGTCACATGATCCTTTTATTGTCTTTACAGCAGTAGTCGCATTACATCGGTTGTCCACTAGGTGGAGCAGTAGCCCATTAGGTGGAGCTCTATTACACTTCTCCCTCCTTAATGAAGAAATAATCATAAAATAATCATCATACATAATCATAAAATAATCAGCATGGTACAAACAAAAAATATGGACTTATTTTGCCATATTTACAAATCAAACTTAACCACTGGCTTTCTGTTTCAAAGAGGATACCTTCGCTCTTGAACAGAACTTGCCAAACTTGGTATTGAACTTAGACTCATTCTCGGCTGAGCCGGAGGAGTTTTTTTTCTCCAAAGGCAACCCTTGATCTACATTTTGACTGTCTACAACTTCAGATGCTTGTCTGCCTGACTCGGACTCAGACTTAAATTCCGACTTTCTCTTGGATTTGTTTCTAATAGATCTGATGTAGGATTTGCTACTGGTACTATACTTGTAACAAGACTATCTGACTTATCAGAAATAATCGAATCATTCCAACTTTCAACTCTTTCCTCATCTGTAGGTAAAATATGATCTGAGAACAAACCTGACCTTTCCATGATCAAACATCTTGATCAAATATGTGCGAGGGCCACATAGCTTCACTGCTCTTCCTGTTAACCATTTATGGTAATGGTTCTTCACTCTAACCTTCTGATTCAGTTTCACACATCTCTCTCTCTTACTCTCCCTCTATCATGACTCTCTTTCTGTCTTATTTGTTTCTCTTCTACTGACTGTGCCAAGTTTGGCTTTAATGAGAAGCTGGTTCGTGGCTGCCATTTGAGAAACAAATCTGCTGGTGTTCTACCAGTAGTTGTATGAGGAGTATTACGATAAGTATTTAGAACATTTGCAAGTTTGTGGTCCAATGACAACTGCCCTTTCCTTGGATTTGGTTACAACATTTGTTTAATGAGAGCACGTTTTATAATTTGTATTGTGCGCTCTGCTGTACCTTTTGAAGCAGGGTGGTATGGTGAAACTTTGTTATGTTTCACACCATTTCTGCTCATGAACTGTGTACATGAGCAAAATTGCAGCCTATTATCAGACACAATTTATTTTAGGAACCCATATGAAGAAAATAATATTCGCAAATTGTCTAGTGTTTTACCTGTTGTTATTTTCTGCATCGGAAACACTGCTATCCACTTCTAATGATAATCAATCACAATGAACAATTGTTGGCCTTCTAGCTCAGTAAAATCTACATGTAACCTTTGCCACACTATGGGAAGCCATTTCCATGGCTGTAATGGTACTGATGGTGGTTTCTTGCTTACCAATTGACATGTTGTACACTGACTAACGATGTACTCTATATCTTTATCTAAACCTGGCCACCATAAGTAACTGCATGCAAAATTTGTGGTCAAGCACATTCCCAGGTGCTGGTCATGAAAATCTCCTAACAATTTGGACCTGAACTTATTTGGAATAACCACTCTTGCACCTCACATGATACAATCTTTATCCACTGATAATTCATTCCTATGAACGAAGTATGGATGAATATCTTCCTCTGATACCTGGTTTGGCCAGCTATTTGGTATGTAATCATACATCTTTGACATAAGTGGTTCACGTTTGGTTGCTCTACCAATCTCTTCAGCTGTGACTGACAGTTCATCAATGTATGAAAAATAGAACACATCTTCCCTATTGGGTGTAACTTGTGATGGGGATGGCAACCTAGACATAGCATCAGCATTACTATCTGATTTAGGTACAACAACAATGGGTGTAGCCCAATTACTTAGATCTACCTTGGAAATAATGTTCTCAATCTCTCGTCTTTTGAGTTCTTCCTCAACATTCTCCTTGAGTGCATATGTGCGGCTTGCAGTAATCTGGTCCAGTGTCTGCACTCTGACACTTGCCTTGAAGTCTTGGATCGAACTGCCTGTTTCGTGGAACATCTTTGAATACTGCTTGATGATGTCATCCTTCGATGCAAATCTCATTTCAATACAAAGAACCTCATTCCAATCCAGCTTCAGTGATCCCAACCAATTTCTACCTGTTAAGGCAGGCTTGTCTCCTGTCACTACTGAGAGAGGCAAGCTCTGAAACTGATCCCTATATTTCACCAGTATGGTGATACGTCCTACAACAGGAATTTGCTCTCCTGAGTAGCCTCGCAGCTGTATCTTCGATTTCTCAAGCGGTAAATCACTCAACTTGTCGAGATATAGCGATTCCGGTACTACGCTCACGGATGCACCAGTGTCGATCCATGGTTATCTTCGTTCCTGCAACATCTACTTGAATAACGATACTTCGCAAAATGATAACCTTGTGCTCCTGATGACATTTATCTCCAGAACCTCCTCGTCCTGTTGCTTCTCTTCAATGCTATGTAATGTCTGCCGATTTCTACTTATACCATTGAAAGTTGGTTTACTCTTCAATCAGCATGCCTTTGAAAGATGCCCAGTTTTCTTGCAGAAGAAACACTCTGCTTTCACATATGGACAGCTTTGAACAATGTGTTGTCCCAGGCACCGATCGCACAACTTCAATGTATTGTTACCGTGACCAGTTGCTGAGGTTTTGAGGCCCAACTGCCTTTTACTTTTAACCATTTTTAAAGCTACAATGTACTCATTGATACTTTGATCATGTAATTGATCTCGTATTCCAAAACTATAACTTTCAGCAACTTCCAGGGGCTCAGGACTGTAGTACTGTTCTAATTCTCCGTCAGAGGCATGTCCTTTGGTTTGATGGGAACAAGCCAATTTTTCAGGCTTTCATACACCTCGGGGTCTGCTTCAGTCAAGAAAATAGCCTGTTTTTTGGCCAGCACAGACACAATAGGATGAATGGCCCCCTTCTGTGCTGTAAATTTCTATGATTCTATGCAAAACAGATAACGTAAAGAAATTGTGATAATGGATCATCAATTACATTCTGGCTATATTATAGGCTCTCAACAGTGGTCTTCAACACAAAACCAACACAATAGCCAGTCAAATTATTCCAATTTTTAAAGAAAAAAATCTTCACAATAATTACCATGTGTCGTTTTCAAAGCTAAAGCAATTATGGAGCACTTGTCGCAATCTCTGTTTTGCAGAAAGCAAAGAGCTGAAAATGTTTGAGTTGAAGTTAAGGACTATTCGTGTTCCTTTGTAGACAGACAATTGCTTTTTATAATAATACCCCATGATATCTATCACACCAACCACAGGACAACAGATATGATGAAGTGATGACTTCTTAAAATTTGGTCCGATTGTGAACACTGCTCTGTAGCGCCAACTGTGAGACAGCCAAATTGTGATTGCATCATTGTGTTACTAGAGAGCTTCATTTGTAGGTCGGATGTGGTATTCATTAGAATGGAGCATACATTATCCTTGCAGATATTAATGCAACATTTGTATATGCTGACCCTTGTCGCATTCGGCTTGTATTTAATAATCTTTCTAAGAACTACAATATACTGCTTTTGTTGGTCACAGATACAGTCCACTATTGTTGTTCTTTTAGATTTTCCACATTTTTTTTGAGAGGTTTCTCTATTTTAACCTCCCACCTCTGCCCCCCAACCCCCGCCGCATCCCACCACCCTACCCAAGCTTTAGGTTTTCCTTTACAAGATTCTATCCCATGGCTGAGAGTGCAGTTCACCAATTTGATTCAGCACCTTGCCCAAGGTCAGACTGATGTGCATAACAGCAGCCCTGGAAGATATCCTTTGACATCTCAACCTGAAAGCATGGTGAAATGTGAGACCAAAGTGTGTGGAGAATTCATAGTTTCAATTCTGAATCCAACCACTCAGTGAAAGAGTTGGATCTCAATCACGCAGTATCCTGATCTGAACAGGTTGCCACTGGTTCTATAGTTTAGTTCCCACTCCAGCAGGGAGCTTGTTGAGTGTCAACCTTCGTCACCTCCAGGTTAGATCCAAGACCATCCCATCCTCTGTCGTCGAGCTATAGTACGCAGACGACGTTTGCATTTGCACACATTAAGAGGCTAAACTCCAAGTCATAGTCAACATCTTCACCGAGGCGTACGGAAGCATGGGTCTTACACTAAACATCCGTAAGACAAAGGTCCTCCACCAACCTGATCCCGTTACACAGCACTGCCCCCCAGTCATCAAGATGCACGGCGCGGCCCTGGACAACATGGACCACTTTCCATACTTCGGGAGCCTATTATCAGCAAGGGTAGACATCGACGTCGAGGTTCAACACCGCCTCCAGTGTGCCAACACAGCCATCAGCCGCCTGGGGAAGAGAGAGGCCCCAAATCTGCTTATGGTCTACAGGGCTGTAGTGATACCTGCCCTCCTGTATGGCTCAGAGAGGCGGACCATGTACAGGAGACACCTCAAATCGCTGGAGAAATTCCACCAGCGTCGTCTCCGCAAGATCCTGCAAAGTCCCTGAGAGGACAGATGTTAGTGTCCTCGATCACGCCAACATCCCAAGCATCAAAGCACTGACCACACATGACCAGCTCCGTTGGGCGGGCCACATTGTTTGCATGCCTGACCCAAGACTCCCAAAGCAAGCACTCTACTCGGAACTCCGACATGGCAAGCAAGCCCCAGGTGAGCAGAGGAAATGTTTCAAGGATGCGCTCAAAGCCTCCTTGATAAAGTGCAACATCCCCACCAACACCTGGGAGTCCCTGGCCAAAGACCGCCCGGAGGAAAAGCATCCGGGAAGGCACTGAGCACCTCGAGTCTTGTGGCCGAGAGCATGCAGAAAACAAGCGCAGGCAGCGGAAGGAGTGTGCGGCAAACTTGACTCCCCACCCAATCCTTCCGCTGTCTGTCCCACCTATGACAGAGACTATAATTCCCGTATTGGACTGTTCAGTCATCTAAGAGCTCATTTTTAGAGTGGAAGCAAGTCCTCCTCGATTTCGAGGTACTGCCTATGATGATGATGGTCCTGATCTGTACTGTCAGCAGCTTCATCAATCCTTTCTGCTGAGTTTTTGTAGTCTCTCTTGTTTCACAGGGTGTGTATTCACCAATTCATTCTGAATTGGTTGCGAGGAGAAACCGGCCATTGCTATCACTTCCTGTATATATGCACCCTGCAATTCTCAGGCTCTATGGTTACCTTTTATCATTTAATCCATTTATTTTTCTGCAACTAATGAACTGTATTTTTTTTTCCAATTTTGCTTCAGCCATGTGGTCTGAAATGAAGTTGTACTGAAGACACAAAAACAGGCAGTGCATTGTATTGAAGAATAAAATCGAATGTGGCAGGTTCCAGGGTGGTGTGCTGTGAGCAGACACAGGTCGGCTTAGAGCAAGCAATTAGGCCTTGTTAGCGCAGGCCTTGGAGATAGCGAACTGCAATAGCATACAGCAATCAGTGGACCTTGCCTCTCTGTGCACATTGGTCATCAGAGCTTTGCTGGTTTGAATAAGGAGTCACCATCTTAACTAAAAGCAGAAAATTGACTGGTAATGTCCATTCACGACTTACAATTGATTTAAAGCAACATTGCTGCTATATCAGGCTGTAACCATTAAACCGAGGCATTTTCTGTCCTCCCAGGTAGACGTAAAAGATCACGTGGTGCGATTTTGAAGAAGAGAAGAAGACTTCTCCCTGACCAATATTTATCCCTCAACTAACAGCACTAAAACAGATGATCTGGTCATTAACCCGTTGCTGTTTATGGGACCTAGCTGAATGCAAATTGACAGCTGTGTTTCCTACATCATCATCATCACAGGCAGTCCCTCGAAATCGAGGAAGAACTGCTTCCAATCTAAAAGTGAGTTCTCAGGTGGCTGTACAGTTAAATGCAGGAATTACAGTCACTGTAACGGGTGGGGAAAGACAGTGGTTGAAGGAAAGAGTGGTGGGGAGCCTGGTTTGCCACACGCTCCTCCCACTGTCTGCTCTTGGCCTCTGCATGCTCGCGGCAATGAGACTGGGGGTGCTCCGCGTCCTCCTGGATGATCCTGCTCCACTTAGGGCGGTCCTGGGCCAGGGATTCCCAGGTGCCGGTAGGGATGCTGCACCTCATCAAGGAAGCTTTGAGGGTGTCCTTGAAGTGTTTCCTCTGCCCACCTGGGGCTCGCTTGCCATGTAGGCTACACTTCAAAAGTACTTAATTGGCTGTAAAACGCTTTGGAAAGTTCTGAGGTCATGATATGAATGCAAGTTCTTTCTTTCTTTCGATCAACAGCCACAGAATTTACTGCAACATCCTGTTCCTACCCTTCATCCACCTCATCTCTGGACAATAATCACTGGTTGCACATTAGGAATAACTGACAGGTGTGAGTTTGAGCTCTCATTAAGTGTACAACAGGTACCAGGATCTCCACATAAGGTGAAGAGCACAATGTCATCAAACTGTTGTCTCTCTGCAAACCAAACACGGCAAGTACCAAATCTCTGATGCCCGAATGTGTTTTGAACCCGAGCCTCCAGCGAACACTGTCCAGCCACTGTCACTCAAGTCTCAGAGCTTTGCCCTTCAGCTGTGCAATAGACATGTGCCTTCAACATAGCGGAATAACTTCCGTAAGATAGCTTGCAGCATGCCAGCCAGCTGAAGCAAATATTATAAAAATGCAATACTTAAAACACTAACCATAAACCTTTTTGTCATTGTCGATTTTCCAAGCAAATTTCATCAAATGTCGGGGAGATTATATAGCTGCTTTAGACTTGGAGCATGACTTTGCTTTTGCCATCAACATTGGCGCTGAGCTTTACAGTATACTAATAATTTACAGTGCAACTGTGTTTAAAAATGACTCCCAATTATTTTTGTTGCTGTTAAAAAATATAATGGATGAAAATTGCGGCCTTGCCGGGTCTGGACGAAGTGCGCACGCACCCTGCGAGCGCTCGCAAAAGCCCATTCTTGGGGAGCGATGCAAATGCACCAAAAACCGGCTTTTCCAATCTGTCAAAATTTCTCTAGAGAGATTCCACACATCCCCGTGAGAAGGACATCCGTGTGGCAGAGATTGGGCTATTTGTCCAACTCTTGCCCAGCGAATATCCTTCAAACTCTAATGCCTGGTAAAAGCAGGCGCATAGCTTACTTTTACCAGCGTAACACTTTTAAAACATATAAAAATTTAATTTAATCACTCATTTTTATGTTAAAAACCCTATCCATTAAGGTAAGTTTATTTTTAACCTTATTAAAACACATTTAAAAAAATTCCCCAAAATATATTTTTTTCCAAAACATTTAATTTCAATTAATTTATATGTGCGCGGTGTTTTTTTAAAATTTATTGTGCTGTGTTTCGGTGTTTTAGGAGAATTATTCTCATTGATAGTTATGGGAACCCATTCAAACAGAGCTCCATTTTTATTAATGAGAATACTGGATGGTGATTGGTGGTCCAGACCCACGAAACTACAGCAGATGTGTCCGTACGTGGAAGACATCTTCCCATACACTGCACAGCGAATGGAGACCTCAGACCGGGACCAACGTTCGTAAATTTCTTTCGGGTCAGAGGCATTCATCCGAAGAAAGCCTCCGACCGCAATTTTTGGCCCATTATAGCCCGATATCAATTTTTTACATAAATCGATAAAACCTTTTTTTTTAATCATTGCTTAAGCAAAGAGGAGATGCAGGCAGCTGAGAATAAGTAAAGAAACACGCTGTTTTGGTCTGTGTCCTATCGTAATTGAGGCTAAAGCCATATTGGAGTTTTGTTCTGGAGTATTCCTCAAGACCTTCCGGCATACAGGAAAACGTTCTCATAAGTAGTATTTTTTTTTTTAAAAGAGGAGTGATTTTTTTTTAAGGTCCAGTTATGTCGAGTGTTTTAAGGAAAGTAATATGGCAATATCCCAATAAATCCTGCGAATTTCTACATGTACCACGCAATTTGTTGCCCAAGTACTGCAATCTTGCATAAGGATGCAGTGTGATTGTTGCTTTGGAGTAGATCTGAGTGATAAAAACCAAACTTGCATTGTCAAAATTATTTATTAAAAAGGAAATACTTTTGAGTACTAGCTGACTTTGTAAATCATAAATTATTAGATTGAGGTGCTATCATAAGCCATGAAAAGTAAATTAAGGTTTATATTCATCAGAATATAGAAACTGAATTGCTTTTTCTATAATCCAATCATTTAATATTCAAACTCAACTAAATAATATACTCTCAGCAGTGGCTTGGTTTGATGTCGATTTGTCCTGCTTAAACTTACGTTTTTCCAAAACTGTGCTGCCTGTATCATATCTCGCACTAAGTCCCATTCATCCATCACCTCTGTGCTCGCTGACTTACATTGGCTCCCTGTCAAATAACGCCTCAATTATATAATTCTCATCCTTGTTTTCAAATCCCGATGGCCTCACAACTCCCTCTCTGTAACCTCCTCCAGCCCTACAAACCTTCGAGATCTCTGCGCTCCTCCAATTCTGGCATCTTAAGCATCCCGATTTTTAATCCATCCACCATTGGCTGTCATGCCTTCAGCTTCCTAGGCCCTAAGCTGTGGAATTCCTTCCTTAAACTTATCTACTTCTCCTCGTCTCCTTTAAGGTACTCCTTAAAACCTAACTCTTTGACCAAGCTTTTGGCCATCTGTCCTGATAGCTCCTTCTGAGGCTCGATGTCAACATTTTTATTAATATCGCACTTGTTAAGCATCTTGGGGTGCTTTGCTATGTTAAAGGCGCTATATTAATGCAAGCTGTTGTTGTCCATTTTGTGGATATATTTACGCAAATCATTAAAAGTAGCGATGCAGATTAATAAGGCCATAAAAAATACAAACCAAGCACTGGGATTCATTTCTGGAGAGAGAGAGTTGAAGAGCAGAAATAATGGCCTAAAAATTGTGGTCAGAGGTATCCTGCAGGTGGACACCTCCAACTTAATTTTTTTTGTATGAAGGTACCGAGTGATCCCAGAGGAAAATATACTTACGGTCTGAGACCTCCATTCGCAGCCCAGCGTATGGGCTCACACATCCCAGGAACGTAAGCGCAACCTGGGATCACGTGGGCCTGGACCACCAATCACAATGCAATATTCTCACTGATAATAATGAGAGCTCCGTTTGTATGAGCTCCCATTGCTATCAATGAGAATACCCCCCCAAAACACAGAAATACAACACAATAAATTAAAAAAAAACCTCACATATTTAAAATTAATTAAAATTGAATGTTTTAGACACTCTGGCCCCAAGTTTCGTCCTGCGGCGAAAACGGCGCACCTCCGAGCTGGGCGCCTGTTTTTCGCGCCGAAAACTGCGCCTAAAAAAAAGTCCGATATTCTCGAGCTCCTTGGAGCTCGATGTCTGCTTGGCGCGGCGCGGCGCGCTCTTCGCAGCAGGGGGCGGAGCCTAACACTCGCGCCGATTTTCTAAGTAGCAGGAGGCGGGTACAATTTAAATTAGCCTTCGTGGTGCCGGCAACCCTGCGCGTGCGCATTGGAGCGTGCGCGCACGCGCAGTCTCACACAAACATTGGCACGCGGCCATTTTTAAAAATACTGCAGAAAAAGTGAAGATTTGTTTCTTGGACCCCTGCAAAGGCTTGTAATTTAATTTTTTTTGATATTTCTGTGTGTGAGGGAGTGCTTTTAGCAGCACTGCTGAATAAATCACCTGCTGAAATCAGTGAGTTCAGCTTTTCACTGCTAAACTTGCAGAACCGGTGCTGCATTGGTGCATGCAAATTAAGGACTGTGTGTTTGGAGAAATAAGAGTGCCAATTCAACTTTGCAATGGATCAATGTCCACCAAGAACAAAGATGGCAAACCATTGCATAATACGTGGTGTTGAAAATGCAGCACCCATTCTGCAAATTTAAATATAAAACTGTCGATATGGCTGCCTCTCCCTGTCCAAATGGCCTCAGTCCCCCTCACAGCTCGAAGGCTGCTGCTGTATCTTCGGCTGCCGTCGAGCCACTGACGCCGCCCCTAAAGCGTGGCCGAATGGCCTCAAGCACCATAAAGAGCTGCGTGTGTCAGGTGTTGATTCTTCGGCTGCCGGCCAGCCACTGACGCCGCTGATATCTCATGGCCGAATGGCCTCGGGTCCGTCCGGTGCTGCTTCTTCGCGGCCAGCCATGAAGAGAATGAAGGCCTGCCTCAAGCACTGCAGCTCAGCTCGAAGCTTGCTGCCGCTGCCGTCGAGACACTGACGCCACACCCCTGCCTGTCTCCAACATGAAACGCCTGCCTGAAGCACAGCAGCTCGAAGGCTGATGCTATTTCACACAGGTAGGAACATGGTTTATTTAATCTTTTCTTTGCTTATAAATTTTTATTCAGGTTGGATTTATTTGTATAATATTTGTATAAGTAGAACTAAGGATTGATTGTAGAATTTAATGACTTCCCTTCCCCGCACCCCCCCTCCCCCCCACCTCGTTCCCTACGCCTAATTTGTAACCTACGCCTGATTTTCTAAAGTGTAGACAAGGTTTTTTCGAGCGTACAAAAATCTTCATTTACTCCATTCTAAGTTAGTTTGGAGTAAGTTTTCACTCACGAAACTTTGAAATCAGGCGTAAGTGGCCGGACACGCCCCCTTTTGAAAAAAAAATTCTGTTCCAAAGTGAAACTGTTCTAACTGACTAGAACTGGAGCAAACTAAATGACGAGAATTCCAATTTCTAAGATACTCCGTTCTACTCCAGTTGCTCCTAAAATCAAGAGCAAATCATGTGGAAACTTGGGGCCAAAATAACATGTTTGTGTTTTAATAGGGGTAAAAATAAATTTACCTTAATGGACAGGGTTTTTAATATAAAAATTAGTGATAAAATATAATTTTTCTATCTTTTAAAACTCTGATGCTGGTAAAAGTAGGCGAAACGCCTGCTATTCCCAGGCGTAAGAGTTGAAAGGACATTCGTGGGGCAGGATAGTCCAAATCTCTGCGCGCAAAGGCCCTTCTCCCGGGATATTTTGACAGATCGCAAATGCTGAGTCTTGGCGCATGCGCATACTGCGCCCGAGAAGTGGCGTTTGCAAGGCCTCTTCAGGTGCATGCGCACATCGTATGCACCCAGAAAGGCCGCAATTTACGGCCCGTTAGGAGCACTCTGCACACTTCTGGTCTCCATATTAAACAAAGGATATAGACGCATGTGCAAAAACGATTCATAAGGATGATACCATAACTGAAAGGATATCATAACTGAAAGGGTGAACAGGCTGGGGGCTCTTTTCTCAAGAAAAGAGAAGGTTGAGTGAGGACCTATGGTGTGTTTTTAAGATAATGAAATGATTTCTTTAGGGTAGACGTAGAAAAAAAATCCACTTGTAGGGGAATACAAACTAGAGGTCATAAATATAAGATAGTCACTAATAAATCCAATAGAGAATTCAGGAAAAACTTCATTACCCAGAGAGTGGTTAGAATGTGGAACTCACTACCACAAGGAATAGTTGAGGCAGAGAACATAGATGCACTAAAGGAGAAGTTTGATAAGCACATGAGAGAGAAAGGATTAGAAAGAGATATTGATACGTTAGATGAAGTAGGGTGGAATGAGGCTCATGTTGAGCATAAATGCTGGCATAGACCAGTTGGGCTGAATGGCCTGTTTCTGTGCTGTACACTTGTTGTAATTCGTTGTAAAATGTTTCATGCTGACAGTCACACTTTGATCTTAGTTTTAATGAAAGTATTACAAAAATAATATCCACTTCAAGACATGAGGAGTGTTAAGATTATCAAACCGGTCAAGAATATAGACCATGCTATGCAAGTATGGCTAATTACCATAAACTATTTTACAAAAGCAACAATGTCCTTTGAAACTGGTCACTATCACATTTTTTTCATCATTTTCTTTGATAATCTAAACAAAGAGGGTCAGTAAGAGAAACAGAATTGAAACAATTCCATCTGGTGTTCACAATATGGAACCATTCTACCCTGCTTTTGGAAGTATTGCCAGCACACTGCCTCAGTTGGATATTGTCAGAATCAATAGCATTTCAGATTTATTTTTCAGCAGTGATTTTTTTTCGGCAGTTACAATCTGTTTGGTTCCTGCAGAGTAAACAGCAGAGACACATGCAGCTTGCTAAGACTTGCAGATGACCCAGTACCTTCTGAATCAGAGTTTCTTTATGCAGAAAATACCTCAGCAATCTATGTTCTTCCACTGAATTGAACTTTGAGACAAGACCATTCACTAGTTCAAAATTACTTGCTGATGGAAAGATTAAAAAATATATAACTTTTCATTTTTTTTCACTCTTCTCATAAAGGCTCATTCTGGGGTTAGAATTTATGTGCACCAGCTACAGTTTGATTCTTTCCTCAGTCCACATTCTTCAGGTGTAAGTCCAAACAGCAATAATTGGTGAACTCTTTGATTGCCAAGCCCAGTCCTGTACGTACCAGTCACCCACATTTTGGCACTTTCCAGCAGAAATCATAACTGACCCAAGCTGATTATTCCTTTCCCTACCCACAGACACATTGTAGTATCCAAAATGCTTCTCTGGCCGAGATCAGCTGACTCAACACAGGCCAGGGGATCGAATGTTGGACCCTCCTTGCCAGTAGGCTCAGTTCCAGATACAAAAGATTAAAATCACAATAGTTAATGAGAAGTTAAACGTATTTGTGATTGAAATCTGTATTTCATTGTGGAAGAAAACATGTTGAGTTTCCTTAGTCTCAGTTCAGACTTCAAAGCAAAAATTTGGATTGCGCATGCCAGAAAGCTAAATGAGCAGTGACTAGTCAAATCATTCTGTGAATATCTGATTTAATGTATAACCTTCTCCTCATAGACATGTGTTCCAAGTTATGGGAACTATTAAAGATTTGAGTCTGTAATTATTTTCAAATGGGATGAGAGCACTGAAAATTAATCAAATGTTATTTTACTGTAATAACATTTGCTCTATCTGCTTTTCTGTTTAATTTTACTTCTCAATAAACCCAGTTCATAGTTTGTAATCTGAAATTTACTGCACAGAAGGAGGCCATTTGGCCCATCATGTCTGCGCTGGTTGAAAATGAGCTATCCAGCCTATTCCCACTTTTCAACTCTTGGTCCGTAGCCTTGCAGGTTACGGTCCTTGAAATGCATATCCAAGTACTTTTAAAATGTGATGAAGGTTTCTGCCTCGACCACCCTTTCAGGCAATGAGTTCGAGACCCCCACCGCCCTCTGGATGAAAAAAGTTCTCAACTCCCCTCTAATCCTTCTACCTACTTTAAATCTATGTCCCCTGGTTATTGAACTCACTGTTAATGGTAATAGGTGCTTCCTATCCACTCTATCTAGGCCCCTCGTAATTTTATTTGCCACAATTAAGTTTCCCCTCAGCCTCCTCAGTTACAAGGAAAATAACTCCAGCCTATCCAATCTTTCCTGATAGCGAAAATTCTCCAGTCCTGGCAACATCTTCATAAATCTCATCTGTATCCTCTCTAGTGCAATCACATCTTTCCTGTAATGTGGTGATCAGAACTATAGGCAATACTCCAGCTGTGACCTAACTAGTATTTATACAGTTCAAGCATAACCCCTCTGCTCTTTTATTTTATGTCTTGGCTAATAAAGGAAAGTATTCCGTATGCCTTCTTAATCCTCTTATCTACCCATCCTGCTACCTTCAGGGATCTGTGGACATGCACTCCAAGATCTCTCTGTCCCTCCATATTTCTCAGTATCCTACCATTTATTGTGCATTCTCTTGCCTAGTTTGTCCACCCAAATGCATTACCTCACACTTCTCTGGATTGAATTCCATTTGCCACTTTTCTGCCCACCTGACCAGTCCATTGATATCTTACTATAGTCTACAGCTATCTTCCTCACTATCAACCACACAGCCAATTTTCATATCATCTGCAAACTTCTTAATAATTGAAGTCTAAATAATTGATAAGTACCATAAAAAGCAGGGGACCTAGTACTGAGCCCAGTCATCATCATCCTAGGCAGTTCCTCGGAGTTAAGGATGACTTGCTTCCACTCTACAAGTGAGTTCTCAGGTGACAGGTGGGGCAGACAGTGGTTGAAGGAAAGGGTGGGTGGGGAGTCTGGGTTGACGCACGCTCCTTCTGCTGTCTATGCATGGTTTCTGCTTGCACTCGGCGATGAGACTGGAATTACTCAGCGCCCTCCCGGATGCTCTTCCTCCACTTTGGGCGGTCGTGGGCCTGGGATTCTCAGGTGTCGGTGTGGATGTTGCACTTCATCAAGGAGGCTTTAAGGGTATCCTTGAAATGTATTCACTGTCGCTTGCTGTGTCGAAGCTCCGAATAGAGCACTTGCTATGGAAGTCTCGTGTTGGGCATGCGGACGATGTGGCTTGCCCATGGAGCTGATTGAGCATGGTCAATGGAAAATGGAACCCCACTGGAAGCAGCCTCCCAGTCACAAAAATACCTGTCAACCATTAGCCTTTGCTTACTACCACTGAGCCAATTTTGGATCCAACTTACCATATGGGATCTTGTCAAAGGCCTTGCTAAAATCCATATACATTACATCAAATGTACTGCCCTAATCGACCCTCCTCCTTACCTCTTCAAACAATTCAATCATGTTAGTTAGACACGACCTTCCCTTAACAAATCCATGCTGACTGTCCTTGATTAAACTGTGACTTTCCAAATGACATAGAAACATAAAAACATAGAAACTAGGTGCAGGAGCAGGCCATTCAGCCCTTCGAGCCTGCACCGCCATTCAATTAGTTCATGGCTGAACATGAAATCAGTACCCCCTTCCTGCTTTCTCGCCATACTCCTTGATCCCCCGAGTAGTAAGGACTTCATCTAACTCCCTTTTGAATATATTTAGTGAATTGGCCTCAACTACTTTCTGTGGTAGAGAATTCCACAGGTTCACCGCTCTCTGGGTGAAGAAGTTTCTCCTCATCTCGGTCCTAAATGGCTTACCCCTTATCCTTAGACTGTGACCCCTGGTTCTGGACTTCCCCAACATTGGGAACATTCTTCCTGCATCTAACCTGTCTAAACCCATCAGAATTTTAAACGTTTCTATGAGGTCCCCTCTCATTCTTCTGAACTCCAGTGAATACAAGCCCAGTTGATGCAGTCTTTCTTGATAGGTCAGTCCCACCATCCCGGGAATCAGTCTGGTGAATCTTCGCTGCACTCCCTCAATAGCAAGAATGTCCTTCCTCAAGTTAGGAGACCAAAACTGTACACAATACTCCAGGTGTGGCCTCACCAAGGCCCTGTACAACTGTAGCAACACCTCCCTGCCCCTGTACTCAAATCCCCCTGCTATGAAGGCCAACATGCCATTTGCTTTCTTAACCGCCTGCTGTACCTGCATGCCAACCTTCAATGACTGATGTACCATGACACCCAGGTCTCGTTGCACCTTCCCTTTTCCTAATCTGTCACCATTCAGATAATAGTCTGCCTCTCTGTTTTTACCACCAAAGTGGATAACCTCACATTTATCCACATTATACTTCATCTGCCATGCATTTGCCCACTCACCTAACCTATCCAAGTCACTCTGCAGCCTCATAGCATCCTCCTCGCAGCTCACACTGCCACCCAACTTAGTGTCATCTGCAAATTTGGAGATACTACATTTAATCCCCTCGTCTAAATCATTAATGTACAATGTAAACAGCTGGGGCCCCAGCACAGAACCTTGCGGTACCCCACTAGTCACTGCCTGCCATTCTGAAAAGTACCCATTTGCTCCTACTCTTTGCTTCATGTCTGACAACCAGTTCTCAATCCACGTCAGCACACTACCCCCAATCCCATGTGCTTTAACTTTGCACATTAATCTCTTGTGTGGGACCTTGTCGAAAGCCTTCTGAAAGTCCAAATATACCACATCAACTGGTTCTCCTTTGTCCACTTTACTGGAAACATCCTCAAAAAATTCCAGAAGATTTGTCAAGCATGATTTCCCTTTCACAAATCCATGCTGACTTGGACCTATCATGTCACCATTTTCCAAATGCGCTGCTATGACATCCTTAATAATTGATTCCATCATTTTACCCACTACTGAGGTCAGGCTGACCGGTCTATAATTCCCTGTTTTCTCTCTCCCTCCTTTTTTAAAAAGTGGGGTTACATTGGCTACACTCCACTCGATAGGAACTGATTCAGAGTCAATGGAATGTTGGAAAATGACTGTCAATGCATCCGCTATTTCCAAGGCCACCTCCTTAAGTACTCTGGGATGCAGTCCATCAGGCCCTGGGGATTTATCGGCCTTCAATCCCATCAATTTCCCCAACACAATTTCCCGACTAATAAAGATTTCCCTCAGTTCCTCCTCCTTACTAGACCCTCTGACCCCTTTTATATCCGGAAGGTTGTTTGTGTCCTCCTTAGTGAACACCGAACCAAAGTACTTGTTCAATTGGTCCGCCATTTCTTTGTTCCCCGTTATGACTTCCCCTGATTCTGACTGCAGGGGACCTATGTTTGTCTTTACTAACCTTTTTCTCTTTACATACCTACAGAAACTTTTGCAATCCGTCTTAATGTTCCCTGCAAGCTTCTTCTCGTACTCCATTTTCCCTGCCCTAATCAAACCCTTTGTCCTCCTCTGCTGAGTTCTAAATTTCTCCCAGTCCCCAGGTTTGCTGCTATTTCTGGCCAATTTGTATGCCACTTCCTTGGCTTTAATACTATCCCTGATTTCCCTAGATAGCCACGGTTGAGCCACCTTCCCTTTTTTATTTTTACGCCAGACAGGAATGTACAATTGTTGTAATTCATCCATGCGGTCTCTAAATGTCTGCCATTACCCATCCACAGTCAACCCCTTAAGTATCATTCGCCAATCTATCCTAGCCAATTCACGCCTCATACCTTCAAAGTTACCCTTCTTTAAGTTCTGGACCATGGTCTCTGAATTAACTGTATCATTCTCCATCCTAATGCAGAATTCCACCATATTATGGTCACTCTTCCCCAAGGGGCCTCGCACAATGAGATTGCTAATTAGTCCTCTCTCATTACACAACACCCAGTCTAAGATGGCCTCCCCCCTAGTTGGTTCCTCGACATATTGGTCTAGAAAACCATCCCTTATGCACTCCAGGAAATCCTCCTCCACCGTATTGCTTCCAGTTTGGATAGCCCAATCTATGTGCATATTAAAGTCACCCATTATAACTGCTGCACCTTTATTGCATGCACCCCTAATTTCCTGTTTGATGCCCTCCCCAACATCACTACTACTGTTTGAACGATTTGTACCGTTCCTCAGATTTTTTTTCAATAATTTTCCAACCACTGAGGTTAGGCTGACTTGCCTATAATTGCTCGGTCTATCCCTTTTTAAAACAATGTCACAATGTAAGCAGTCCTCTGGAGCCACGCCTGTATCCAGAGAGGATTGGAAAGTGATGGTCAGAGCTTCTGCTATTTCCTTCCTTGCTTCTCTTCAGTCTCAGATACATTTAATCTGGGCCTGGAGATTTCTCTTCTTTCAAAGATGCTAATTCTCTTAATACTTCCTCTCTCTCCCTCTACGTTTATCCCATCTAATAATTCGCACTCCTCCTCCTTAACTACAATGCATCATTCCTTGCTTCTGTGAGGATAGATGCAAAGTATTCATTAACAACCATACTCACATCTTCTGCCTCCACAGATAAGATACTTTTTTGGTCTCGAATATGCTCTCCTCTTTCATTAGTATATGGTCTGCCAATGTGCTATTTGTCTATCAGTCAGAGAGGTTACTCTTCTCGTGTGCATATCGAGAGTAAAACGGTTTATTGTTTACTCGGGGTGCATTACTTGTAATTATTTTGCACATATTATGACACCGCTTTTAGATATGATCCTTTGTTTTGGGCATGAGGAAAAGCTCCTCACATTATAGCAGCATAGTTCAAACTGATTTCATCAAAATTCTTGAGAGTCCATTTAACATCTGTAAAATTGGGTTCTGCCTACCCAATGGCCCTATTATAGATCCCAAGGTCAGCTAATTAGAATATTGCTGGAAAAGGCAAAGATGCAAGTCCCACCAGTAATTAGTTGGTTATGCCAGAAAGCCCAGAAAATACATTGGGTGTGGGAGTGGAAGAAGCACTTGTAAAGCTGCAGCTGCTGTATTTAAAGCAGAATAAGTATGCAACTAGCTGAAGACATAGCTTCCAACAGGAGCCAGTAAGAAGACAACTTCAAACTTCCAATGGAAATTAAGCACCGGAGGCTTGGAATTAGGAGTGAGTGGCAAGAGACCTGTCAATCAGTAGTCAGGATCATATGGAAAGAGGTGGCACAGTTAATGAGTGGTCACTCCTTAATTCTTACCATTCTCCCCAGTGCAGGAAGAAGTTTAATGACCTCACAAAATAAGCACAGGCTGCACTTCATCTCTTAACACTAAAGATCATTATTAACCTCAACAATGCAGAAACAAATTTAAGGGAATAAGCACGTGAACTAAATTAACTGCACAGATTCCTTCAACATCAAGCAATTATATTATATTACTGGAGAATTCTGTAATGATTGCATGCCCTTTGTAGCAATATTTTCACGGTGCGAACTTCATAAAAAAAATGATATGAATTCTCCAATAATTGTTTGGACTGGAAAATAAAAAGCAATCTGTACTCACATGGGAGAAAATTGTTCATAATGCATGGCAGAGGTGAGCTACAGGAAGAGAAACAGCAAACATTCATCCATTAATCCAGCAGCAGGAGGAGAAGGAGGAATCAATTGAGCTACTGGGATCTCATTCAACTGAAGTATAAATGGATACCCTCCATCCAAATGCTGGCAGAGGAGGCACATGGGGGCACTGCAAAGCCTTTTTGAAAACGTGCAACCGACGACAGAGCCCTGTGAGTCCAAGTTCTCTTTTGTGGCAACATCACATTTTCACTAAAAATCACGTGTCTCGCGATTAATTTGCAAGAATTGGAAATACTGCATGTGCCAAATGTGTGGTGCATGCTAGTGATTGCAGATGTTATATAACTACACTACGATCAATTATTAATGAAAGTTTCTCTGATGAGTTTGTCTTCCTCTCAGCAACTGTCTTTGGCCCTGATGTGCTCTCCTCAAATCTCACTTGCTCTATCTCAGACGGTTCAGCTTCTGACGCAGTCTCTCCTTTGTATTCTCAATTAGCAGGCTTTCCTGGAGAGTGAAATGGTTGCAAGATTAGGAGCATACTGGAGTTCCTGTATCTCGCTCGATACTCAAATCTTCCCTTCAGCATGCCAATGGCCTGTTCAATTTTTAATTCTAGTCTAGATGTTAACCTCATTGTAGTATTTCTCCACTTCACTGGTGTTAGAAGCCATGGATACCCCTTGTCACCAAAAAGCCAGTCAAGACCTTCATCTAAATTCTCAAAGAATGCAACAACATTCGACTGCTGAAGGATGGATGAATGAATCATGACAGCTTCCTGCATACTGGGAAATGACTTGGAGAAAACTGTGTCTGTAGTCACACACTATTTGGATATTAAGAAAACAAAATCCCTTTTGGTTCACATACTTGTGTGGGTTGACATTATGGGCTCAAATGGTGACACAAGTGTTATCTATAGCTCTAAGCACTGGTGCAATTCATAAGAATGTAAGAAACATAGGATATCGGAGCTGGGTAGGCCATATGGCCTCCTCAAGCCTGCTCCACCATTCAATATCATAGCTGATCTTCTACATCAACTCCACTTTCCCATCATAGATCCATATCCCTTGATTCCATTATTGCCCTAAAATCTATCAAGCTCAGTCTTGAATGTACTCATCGACAGGATATCCACAGCCCTCTGGATTAGAGAATGCCAAAGATTCACAACCCTCCGAGTGAATAGATTTCTCCTGATCTCAGTCCTACATGGCTAACCCCTTATCCTGAGACTGACCCCTAGTTTCAGACTCTCCAATCAGGGGAAACAGCCTCTCAGCATCTTCCCTGTCAAGCCCTCTAAGAATTTGACATGTTTCAATGAGATCACCTCTCATTCTTCTAATCGCCAGAGAATGTCGGCCCATTCTACTCAATCTCTCTTCATAGGTCAGCCCTCTCATCCCAGTAATCAATCTAGTGAACCTTAGAATCTTTAAATGATAAGGAAGTCAAGGGTTATGGGGAGCGGGCAGGGAAGTGGAGTTGAGGCCAGGATCAGATCAGCGATGATCTTATTGAAGAGTGGAGCAGGCTCGAGTAGCCAAATGGCCAACTCTTGCTTCTAGTTTATCTGTTCTTATGTTCGTTGCACCCCATCGAAGGCAAGTATATCCTTCCTTAGGTAAGGAGACCAAAACTGTACACAGTATTCTAGGTGTGGTCTCACAAAAGCCTATATAATTGCAGCAAGACTTCCTTACTCTTGTATTCCAAACCTGTTGCAATAAAGACTAACATTTGCCTTCCTAATTGCTTGCTGTAGCTGCATGTTAACATTCTGTGACTTTTGTACAGGAACACCCAAATCCCTCTGAATAACAACATTTACTAGTCTTTCATATATATTTTTTTAATTCTGCTTTTTTATTCTTCATACTAAAGTTGATAATGTCACATTTCCCCACATTATACTCCATCTCCCACCTTCTTGCCCAATCACTTAACCAGTCCATATCCCTTTGCAGTCTTTTTGCATCCTCCTCATGAATATATTACTCTCGGTCCCCACATCTAAATAATTGATATAGATTGTAAATACCTATGGCCCAAGCACTGATCCTTGCGGCACTCCGCTAGTTACAACTTGCAAACCCAAAAATGACCTGTTTATGTCTACTTTCTGCCTTCTGTCTTCAATCCATGCTAACATATTATCCCCAATCCTATTTGCCCTAATCTTGTATAACAACCTTGTGAGACATCTTATCAAATGCCTTCTGAAAATCCAAATATACTGCATCCTCTGGTTCCCCCTTATAGACTCTGCTAGTTACATACTCAAAAAATTCTAATAGACTTGTCAAGCATGATTTTGCCTAATTATCATGTCCTTAATAATAGAATCTACCATTTTCTGTTTTTTTTCTCTCCCTACTTTTGAACAGTAGGGTTATATTTGCTACCTTCCAATCCACGGGAAGCAATCTAGAATCTAGGGAATTCTGAAAGATCAAAATCATGCATCCACTATCTCTGCAGTTACCCCTTTTAAAACCCTAGGATATAGGCCATTGGGCCCCAAGGATTTGTTGGCTTTTCGTCTCATTAATTTCTTCAGCGCTTTTTCTTTATTAATATTAATTAGTTTAAGGGGCCGAAATTCATCACTCACCGCCCACTGCCGCTGACATTGATCTTCTTGAGCCGCCCAGTGCCACTTTCAACGTGGCCTGGAGTGGGCAGGACGCTGACAGGAACCGCCCGCTGACGTCAGCGGACGGCCGAGTGGTGCAACTGAGCTCCCAGATTCCTGTGGGCGGGAGTTGGTGGGACTCGGCGGCAGAACAGGGGCGGACCGCTGCGTGGATCCTGGTCTGTCCCCGACGGTAAGTAGGAAGAACGTGAAAAAAAGGTAAGTGACCATTTTACATTTTTTTTTTCAACAGTAACTTACCTGCATGGGGTCCCCTGGAGGTCTTCCGATAGTTTTAAAATTTTTTTATTGGTGACTTTTTTTTTTAAACCAGCTCTTCGACCCTCCGTGGGTCCGACTCCATCCTCGGCAGCACTTGGGTGGAAAGCGCTTCTGCCACCGAGAATGAGACCTCCCACCTGCTGCCACCCAGACTGGTGGCGTACGTTGTCTCCATTTGCCACCAGCCGACCTTCGAGGGACTTTGACCATGAATATCCCACCCAAAGTATCACGCTTGGGTGGGCGAAGGCCTTGATGAAATTCAGCCCCTAAGTTCCTCACTCTCATGAGACCCGTGGGGCTAGAAATTCGGCAATTTTGCGACGAGGATTTTGGTGCTATTTCATCTTTTTTGGCGAAAACCCGATCTCCGGCAAATTCGGAGACGTTTTGCGGCTGCCGATGGAGAGAGGAGCGCCGCCGTGCAAGACTCGAAATATCGCTTTCGCTAACCATTTGGCTATGTGTGCACCCGTATTTTGCGTGAAAAAGACCACCAGGGAAAAAGCTGTGTTGCAGCCCTTGGAGCAGTAAGTATGAACACCTGCAAAACAGGTAAGTTAAAGTTTTTATTTTTTAATTCTTTTGCAGCGATTCGCTAGATAAGTGACTTGTAAATGTTTTGTGAATTTCTTTTTTCCAATTTATTTTTTTAGGTGTTTTTGCACCCTCCCTCGGCCCAACTCGCAGTGGTATCGGCCTCAGACTAAAGTTGGCGAGGATCGCGGTTTGCGCCGCGAATCTGCGTGCAATGCCGATTTTTACCGCTGCGCAAATTAAACCTTGAATTTATGGCCTCATAGCGATAGCATTGCAATAACACTCATTTTGGTGAAAAAATACAATTATCACTGAGAACCGAATTTCTAGCCCTGTGTTCCTGCTATTTTACAGTATGTCCTTTGTGTCTTTTACTGTGAAGACACATACAAAATATTTATTTAATGTCTCTGCCATTTTCTGATTCTTCATTATAATTTCTCCAATCTCTGCCTCTCAGGGATGCATGTTTACTTTTTACATACTTGTAGAAACTCTTACAATCTGTTTTTATATTTCTTGTTGGTTTACTTTCATATTCTATTTTCTCATTCTTTATCAATTTCTTGGTCATCTTTTGCTGATTTTTAAAAGGGGGTGCTGGGCTGCCTGTTGGTGTCCTGACCAAACCCGTGGGCACCATTGTTGGACCGACCTAGCAATTGGCCGACAATTAAAATATGATGGCAGTCGTGGCAGCTTCCCCTCCCCTTTAAGGGCGGACACGCCTCCCAGCCACTAGCAACTTCCCGCAGGGAAAAGCTGTCAGTGGTACCAACCGGTAGCCAATCTGCTCCCGCGGGGCAATTTCCTATGGGGCAATTTCCCGCGGCGTTCGGAAAGGGGGCCGCCGCCGGTCGGACAGGGATCGGCGCATGCCCGACAGGCAGTGTGGAAACCCGTTCCCGCTGCTCACGGCTCAGGGGCAATATAGGAAGTGTCAGCTCATCCGTCTACCCCCAATCAGTAAGGCCTTTCCGTAATGGTGCTTAAGGAGGTGGGAATGTTGACTTCCATATCTTTCAATTTTATTTCCCAATCTACCTTAGCCAACTCACTCTTCAAACCTATGTAATTGGCTTTATTTAAATTTAAGACGCAATTCAAGTGATTGATGAAAATTAATGGCCCACTCACCCAATTGTATTACTCCGGTGTCAAATATAATTAACTGAGCTACTCTAGCTAACAGGCATAAATAACCTCTGAAAAAATGGACAATGCACTGGCTGATATTGCTAAAAATCACCTGTTGCCCCTTAGAATGTACCAGTACCAAAGTATTAAGCACAGTGGTGACTTTTGGCACCACACCAAGGGTTCTCCTATTTCTTGATGAAGTTCGCAGAAATCCCTGTAGGATGGCACAAATCTCCTCCAGGACAACCACAGCCTTCTTATACAAAATGAGAGAAATATATTCAAAAAGTTTTTCTGGGACTATGCATTCTATTTGCTGGGCAGCTGCAGGAGGGACAGAATCTCCAGGAAGGCTACCTTAAAAGGCTCTGGTTTCTTTGCTGTTCCTCCTCCTCCAATCTATTATAGAGTGAAATTCCCATTGTGAAATCCATACTGTAGTCTAATGGTATATTTTAGGGAAATTTCCAACATAAAAATCAGTCTTGAGGAAGACCTATAAATTGAGCGAGGAGCCTCCAAAATAAGGTGCAAAAAAAAAATCACAAAAGGCCAATCCAAAGTTATAAAGCTCTATTTAACAGCACAATGAGACACAGCAGTTCAGCTTTATTATTCCAGCATCAGCTTTGCTCAGCTGCGGTCTAAGTCATCCTGATTTAGCACTTTATGCACAGTAAAATAGGAACAAAGTAAGAAAGAAATATAATGTAACCTTTAAAAAAATTACATTTCACTCTGACTAATAATACATTGAAGAAGGATTATATATCACCTAATTATATTGAGAATTCCATTATTGTATTACTGTAATTATATCCTATTGTACTTAATAAAAGTGATCTAGTTTCTTCTGCATGTTATTATATATTAGTAAAATCCACTCATTCCACTAAATGGCATGCTCTCATTATGATATTTTGTTCTTAAAAGACATGGCAAAAGGTTCAGTTGAAGAAAGCCCTTTAATCCATTCGATCTCATCTTTATAGAATACCAGCTCTATCATCTTTCAATTACAGCATCTAGCTGTTTCTTAAATAGGTCCAATGTCTTGGCCTCATCCATCCTTCCAGGCAGCCCGTTTTAGCTGTTATCACCCTCTGTGTAAAGAATTACTTTCTTGCTCTGTCCTAAAATTGCCCTTGATAGCCCTGAGCTTGCGCTCTCCTTTCTGCTCCAAAAATATCATTTATTTTTGTTTTCTCTATTCCATTAAGTATCTTCAATCCCTCTTTATTAAATCCCGCCGAATCATTTCTTTTCCAGGCTGAAAAGCCCTAGCTTGTTCAGGTGTTTTTGTCAAATAAGGCATAAAGCTTGTAATTGTGCAGTTTTGATGGGGGAATTGGCAACAGCAGGAGAGAAAAATCCTGCATCCAGGTTGTGAAATCAGCTTCACATTGCACTGTGGCAAAATTCACAACAATTTCCCACTAATGAGTCCAAACACAAAAACATATCACATGTAGCATGCCTGTTGAAGACAATGATATTTGCAGGCCTGGAAAATTCCACTAACTAACCAAGGGAAGGCCGCTCTGCAGCTTTTGGTGAGACTGACCAGTAAAACAACTGTACAAAAGCAAAATACTGCAGATACTGGAATCTGAAATAAAAACAGAAAATGCTGGAAATATTCAGCAGGTCAGGCAGCATCTGTGGAGAGAGAAAAACGAAATTATCATTTCATGTCAATGACCTTTTGTTGACCCCAGTCCCGACGAAGGGTCATCGACCCTGAAACGTTAACTGTTTCTCTCTCCACAGATGCTGCCTGACCTGATGAGTATTTCCAGCACTTTCTGTTTTTATTTCAGTAAAACAACTACTTTGCTTGGGAGTGAATCATTATACAGGTTTGACCTCCCTTATCCAGAACTCCCCTATCCGGAACCACCCCTCCTCCAGAACTATACCCGGCCACCGGGTGGCGCATGCGCGGAACTCCAACATGAACAAATTGAAGTCCTTCCTCGCTGCCAATTCCCGCAAGTGCTGGCCTGACCCTGCGATCCATCGCCCACCCCCCTCCAATGATCGCTCTGCCACACTCCCAGCCCCAAGCCAGCCTGCCCAAATATCCCCTTGCTCAGTACTTGTACTATCCAATTTAACGTGACCACACCTTGTCTGTAAAAATCTCTTATCCAGAACAGGCCAGGTCCTGAGGGTTCCGGATAAGGGATGTTCAACCTGTACCTGTATTAGTATATTTGCATTTAACTCTTCCTTGTTTCATCCTCCCCTTACTTGAAGTAATAGGGCCTCTATCATGTAGCAGCTTTTCCTTGTCCTAGTGAGCGACTCCTCACAGCAAAGGTGGACTTAGTCCTTCTTCCAAAATAATTTCTTTGGGTAGAAGTTCAACTAATAACTTTGGATAAGTGACTCAGTTCAGCACATGTCTCAAAATAAGAACAAGTTGGATTAACTTTCATCACTGGGTGCTGATTTAACAATGTAAAAAAAATCATTTTTAAGTGCCAAGTTTAAAAATTACATCACATTGTTCTGTAGTTGAAAAGAACTCCAGGAATTTTTTCTGCGGTTGTCTCAACATCAGAAACTTCATTTTCATCTACCGTTTGCAACTTGCCTCAAACAATGGCTCCGCGTGTATATTTTAGCTCGAATTGTATTCGATTGCTCACAGTAATAATTTGTACCTTGTTCTCTAGCCTAGCAAGCTGTGCAATATCCTTCCCTTGACTTTCTTCAACTCCATTAATGTGGGGAGAGAGAGAGAGGCTGGGGGGGAGAGAAAGAAGCTGGGGGGGGGGGGAGGGGGAGAGAGAGAGAGAGAGAGGGTGGGGAGAGAGGGGCTGGGGAGGCAGAATGACGTCATCGCTCAGAGTTCCCGATGGTGTTTCCAGCCCCAACATTGTGGCGATCCCATCCTGGCTCTGCGTCTCGCCCAGTGACCCCCCCCTCACCCCAATCAAAATCACCCATATCCACCTCCGCCTCCCTCCCAGTCAGGAAGACCGGGAGGGAGAAGGGCCTGTGTTTGAGCCAGTTGAGCTCGCGGTGCTGATAGAGGAGGACACCAGCCTCCTGATATGTGTGCCACCTGTCCAGAGAGCCTCGGCGTCGGGGATTGGAATTCATGGGCTTCAAATCAGACGAACCAGGAACAAGTGCTGGCAGGGGTAGAGGCCATGGCATTAAACCAACCAAGCCACATTCACTCACAGACCCAACAATCACCTGAGGATGCAGGATGGCTCGTGGCTATTCAGGAGATAGTCCAGCTGTTGAGGACCATGGCTGGGATAGCTGCCAGCATTGCAACCTTTGCTCAGCACCATACTGACAGCATGGAGTGGCTCATTAGTGCAGTGGAGCGCAACACCGAGTCTGTTGAGGCGAAGAGGCAAGTGATGGCTTCTGGGCAGGTCATGCAAAACCCCGATCCCACACATGCCAGCTCCATCAATCACGCCCCTTACCTTTACGCCAATACGAACACGTCTGCAGAGATCCGGCTGTCCTCCTGCACAACCTGATCAAGGTGGTGAGGGGCAGGGGTGCGGCATGCCATGTTGAAGGCAGAGCGAAGAAGAGGACAATTCACTTCGAGAGGGGGTTGGGGGTGAAGAGAGGTGGTGGCGGGCAGAGGGGTGTGTGTTGGTGGTGTATATGCTCGTTAATGTTATGATGTTCTTGCACTTTTGGAATGCTGCACTTTTCAATACAGTCACATTGTTCACCCACTTTTGGTCAGTGTCTCATTTTTACATAATGTATGGTGCCTTCTGAGAAAAACACAGCTCTCCCTCAGGTGTTCTGCTGTATAAGGAGTATCTTGCCCTCCACATATGATTCTACTGTATAATGGGTCCTTCCATCAGGCCATCTCGACATGACAAGAAAGGGTGACCAATGCAGGAAGGCTTCCATTCAATGAGAATCGGTTGAACTACTTGCTGGGCACATATTAACACTTGCACTTCATCCCACTTTTTCTGACACCAAACATCGCATATGCCACCCCTGAGATGATATATGCATCAGTGACATTGCAGTCCATTATATGTATTTTTCCATCTTACATACCTCATGTCATGCTCTTCTCACTATCACATGCAGTGAACTGCCAGAGCTTTACATCTTCTAACTTTCGCTTATTTACTCTGACATAAGCTCATACCATCTGCGCAGTCACAATCTGTCACTAAATATGTTCCAATTGAAATGGTGTAAAAACTCTTTTAGGGCATCTTCATTGAGCCTTTACCATCTCTCGCTACTCATTGCCGCTTCCTCTACCACACCTTCCATTCAACGGAGTAATCTGGATTTACATATTCTAACTCTTTCTGTGCGGATTAAGGTCCATCACATTGTTATTTCTGCACCACTGCAGCGTGTGCACGATACCCGGGATGTGAAGCGCTGCAGCACTCTGAGCGATTCTCCCTGCCGCCCGACTCATAGCCAGCTCAGACCAGCTTTTTGCCAGCGGTCCTTCTGGTGGGTGGCAGGGCGATCTTAGTCCACGGTTCCTGAGGAAAATCCTGGATTTCCAGCCTCCGGCATGGGCGGGCAGTGGCAAGTAGTGCCGGCGGAACCTCTGCGAGGCATCTCCCGGCGGGCGGCACCTGGGGGGTAGATGGGCGGGACTGGAGGAATCACAAAAAAAAAACTATTTCCGGTGGAACCTTGGTGGCTGTGGGCAGAACTTCGACCAAGTTCAGGCCCATAGTTTCTCATTCCTGGCAGTATATAAAAAGAGTATCACATGAAAATCAAATAAACAGGTTAGACAGTAGTGGAATCTTTTGAAGCATAAAAATAACATTTTCTGATTAGCTTTGCTCCCGATTTTGTATGGAGCTTCTGACTTAATCTTTCAAAATAATAAGCTGTTCGCACCAGACAGTGGATACATGAGATAGACTATCATTAATGAAATTAATGCATCACCAGCCATTACACTGTCAGAAACATAAAGCGCTTTCAGCAATCTGAAGCCAGTGCATTAAACAGAGAACAATGGACCTGCAGAGAGGAGTGGTAAGGTTGGGATCCAATCAACTGGTTCAGAAGATATCATAAAACAGGACACAAAGCTTTGAGTGGTTTCTGAATGCCATCTGTGATCCAGCATTAGATTACAGCCTTGTAATGCTCCTCTATGTGACTGCTGTTTAATACAATATACCTAGTTATCAGGGAGGCGTTTACAAATTGAGGCAATTTAGACAGGCACAGGGTTACTTTTTGTTAAACTAAACAGTATATTTGCAGTGACAGATGTGATTGGTAACATTGAAAATGTAATGTACAATTCAATACACTTTGTCACGGCAACACCCCTTTAAAAGCAGTGCCACGCCTAAGTTTTTATTCAATCTGCCGGAAGTAGATTGACTATCATATTATAGGATAAATAAAAGACTATTATACTGACACACGATTACATAATTATACAACAGTGTAAATCTCTGTAAAATATCCCTTTTGGTCAATGGAGCCAACTATACACCTGAGATATAGTCTGCAAATGGTGGAAATATATAATTAAAAACATGAAATGCTGGAAAGAGCAGATCCAACACTCTCTGTGGGTCCTTCGTCACAACTTAAGAGAGTTTTGAGGAGCATCTTTAACCCATTATTTTTGTTTCCACACCCTTTGAACCTGTTGTGTATTTTCAACATTTCCTGGTTTCATTTCCAATGATACTCCAAATCTAGCATCATAATGTGACAGAAATTATGTCAGTATCCCTCTCTCCACCCTGGTTTAAATTCAAGTTAGTAGAGCTCATTAGCTCATCCATTCTGAACAATATACTTTATACAGGTTGGACCTCCCTTATCCAGAACTCCCTTATCCAGAATCATCCCTCGTCGAGAACCATTCCCGGCCACCGGGTGGCGCATGCGCAGAACTCCAACATGAACAAATTGAAGTCTATCCTCGCTGCCGACTCCCGCAATCACTGGTCTGACCCTGCGATCCACCACCCCTCCTCCCCCCCAATCCTCGATCTCTCTGCCACACTCCCAGCCCCACGCCAGCTAGCCCCGATATCCCCTTGCTCAGTACCTGTACCATCCAATTTAACATGACCACTCCTCATCCGGAAAAATCCCTCATCCAGAACAGGCCAGGTCTCGAGGGTGCTCGATAAGGGAGGTTCAACCTGCACAAGTTATACACAGGATATACCCCACTTATCCCTCTAAGATATCAAATCATCTAGTTTATCTCCTCCATACTTACACAATCTCATTCAGGACATGGCATCATGGTTATTCCTTTCCTCAATTAACTTGTTGGATGTGCAGTTTAAAATCATAGATCATAGAAGTTTACAGCATGGAAGGAGGCCATTTCAGCCCATCATGTCCATGTTGGCCAACAAGAGGCTATCCAGCCTAATCCCATTTTCTAGCTCTAGGTCCGTAACCCTGCAGGTGTACATCCAAGTACTTTTTAAATGAGGTGAGGGTTTCTGCCTCTACCACCCTTTCAGGCAGTGAGTTCCAGATCCCCACAGCCCTCTGCGTGGATATTTCCCCTCAAATCCCCTCTAAATCTTCTACCAATTATTTTAAAATTATGCCCCCTGGTTGTTGACCCCTTCACTCAGGGAAATAAGCCCTTTGTATCTCCATAATTTTATACACCTCAATGAGGTCTCCCCTCAGCCTCCTCTGTTCCAAGGAAAACAAATCTAGCCTATCCAATCTGTCCTCATAGTCAAGATTCTCCACTCCCGGCAACATCCTCATAAATCTCCTCTGTAACCTCTCTAGTGCAATCATGTCCTTCCTGTAATGCGGTGACCAAAAATGCGCGCAGTACTCCAGCTGTGGCCTACCAATGTTTTATACAATTCAAGCATAACCTCCCTGCTCTTGTATTATATCCTTCAGCTAACAAAGACAAGCATTCCGTAAGCCTTCTTATCTGCCTTATCTAGGTGGCCTGCTACTTTCAGGGATCTGTGGGCATGCACTCCAAGATCCCTTTGTTCCTCTGCACTTCTCTGTATCGTATTATTTAATGTGTATTCGCTTTCCTTGTTAGCCCTCCCCAAATGCATTACCTCACACCTCCCTGGATTAAATTCCATTTGCCACTGTTCTGCCCACCTGGCCAGTTGATTGATATCTTCCTGCAGTCTGCAGCTTTCTTCTTCATTATCAACCACACAGCTGATTTTAGCATCATCTGCAAACTTCTTAATCATACCCCCTATTTTCAAGTCTAGATCATTGATATATATCACAAAAAGGGACCTAGTACTGAGCCCTGTGGAACCCCACTAGGAACATCTTTCCAGTCAGAAAAACACCCTTCAACCATTAGCCATTGCTTCCTGCCTCTGAGCCAATTTTGGATCCAACTTGTCACTTTGCCCTGGATCCCATGGGCTTTTACTTTCGTGACAGTCTACCATGTAGGACCTTATTAAAAGCTTTGCTAAAATTCATATACACTACATCATACGCTTTGTCCTCATCGACCCTCTTGGTTACCTCCTCGAAAAATTCAATCAAGTTAGTCAGACACGACCTTCCCTTAACAAATCCGTGCTGACTGTCCTTGATTAATCTGTGTCTTTCCAAGTGAAGATTTATCCTGTCCTTCAGGGCTTTTTCCACTAATTTTCCCACTACTAAAGTTAGGCTGACTGGTCTGTAATTACTTAGCCAGTGCCCTGGACAATGTGGACTCATTTCCATACCTCGGGAGCCTATTATCAGCAAGGGCAGACATCGACAACGAGATTCAACACCACCTCCAGTGTGCCAGTGCAGCCTTTGGCCACCTGAAGAAGAGAGTGTTTGAAGATCAGGCCCTCAAATCTGCCACCAAGCTCATAGTCTACAGGACTGTAGTGATACCCGCCCTTCTGTATGGCTCAGAGACATGGATCATATACAGTAGACACCTCAAATTACTGGAGAAATACCACCAATGATGTATCCGCAAGATCCTGCAAATCGCTTGCAAGGACAGACGCACCAACGTTAGCGTCCTCAATCAGGCCAACATCCCCAGCATCGAAGCACTGACCACATTCGACCAGCCACGTTGTTTGCATGCCTGACACAAGACTCCCAAAGCAAGCGCTCTACTCGGAACTCCTACACGGCAAGCGAGCCCCAGGTGGGCAGAGGAAACATTTCAAGGACACCCTCAAAGCCTCCTTGATAAAATGCAACATCCCCACTGACACTGGAAGTCCCTGGCCAAAGACCGCCCTAAGTGGAGGAAGAGTATCCGGGAGGGCGCTGAACACCTCGAGTCTCATCACCGAGAGCATGCAGAAAACAAGGGCAGGCAGCGGAAGGAGTGTGCGCCAAACCAGTTCCACCCACCATTTCCTTCAACGACTATCTGTCCCACCTGTGACAGAGACTGTAATTCCCATATTGGACTGTTCAGTAACCTAAGAACTCACTTTTAGAGTAGAAGCAAGTCTTTCTTGATTTCGAGGGACTGACTATGATGATGATGAATTACTTGGTCTATCCCTTTCTCCTTTCTTAAAAAAAGGTACCACATTAGCAGTCCTCCAGTCCTCTGGCACCAAACCTGAAGCTAGAGAGGTTGGAAAATGATGGTCAGAGCCTCTGCTATTTCCTCTTATGCGTCGCTTAACAGCCTGGGATACATTTCATCCAGGCCTGTGGACCTATCCACTTTCAAAGCTGCTAAGCCCCTCAATACCTCCTCTCTCACTATGTTTATTTCATCTAATATTTCACACACCTCCTCCTCGATAGCATTGTCTGCATCGCCCCTCTCTTTTGTGAAAACAGACGCAAAGTCTTCATTAAGAACCATACCCAGAATTTACAGCTTTCTATTTTCTTGTACTTAGGTTATATTTGCTGAAGTAGAAAGCTCTAGGCATTTTTTTGGACAATAACTGCCCTAGTTCTATATGCCCTCTCCCCACCACCCCCCCCCCCCATGTCTTCATCAGTGATGATGGCAAATAGAGAGTAAAGTTTAATGAGAATATGAGTTTGTATTTTTTCTCTATGCTCTTCAAAGTTTCATTTCAAAAAATGTATTTAAACTCTCATTGATTTATGAGGTAAACCTTGAGCTTGGCTAATGTGTTTAACATTAACGGTAGTAATCGTAAATGGGTAGTAAGAGGAGGGGTGCGGCCGATTCGGCACCAAAAAAGAGAGCTACGCGAGAGCTAGAGGGTATGGCTAAGATCTAAAATGAGTACTTTGCATCTGTCTTCACCAAGGAAGAAGATGCTACCATAGACATAGTAAAGGAGGAGGTTGAGGAGATACTGGATTGGATAAGAATTGATAAAGACGGGGTATTAGAAAGGCTGGCTGTACTTAAAGTAGATAAGCCACCAGGACCGGATGGGATGTATCCCAGGATGCTGAGGGAAGTGAAGGAAGAAATCGCGGAGGTAGAGGCCACAATCTTCCAATCCTCCTTAGAAAAGGGAATGGTGCCAGAAGACTGGAGAATTGCAAATATTACACCCTTGTTCTAAAAAGAGTGTAATGATAAACCCAGCAAATATTGGCCGGTTAGTTTAACCTCGGTAGTGGAGAAGCTTTTAGAAACAATAATCAGCGACAAAACTAACAGTCACTTGGATAAGTGTGGATTAATTAAGTAATTGTTAAAGGCAAATCATGTTTAACCACTTGATCGAGTTTTTTGATGAGGTAACAGAGCGTGTTGATGAGGGCAATACGATTGATGTCGTGTGCATGGATTTCCAAGAGGCGTTCGACAAAGTGCCACAAAAGTGGCTTGCCAGAAACGTTGGAAGGCCATGGAATAAAAGGGACAGTGGCAGAATGGATAAGAAACTGGCTATGTGACAAGAAACAGAGAGTAGTGGTGTACGGCTGTTTTCCTGACGGGGGGGAAGTTACACAGAGGTGTTCCCCAGGGGTCCGTACTAGGACCACTGATTTTCTTGATATATATTAATGACATAGATGTGGGTGCACAGAGCACAACTTCAAAATTTGCAGATGAAACTAAACTTTTAAGTGTAGCGAACAGTAAGGAGAATAGTGATAGATTTCAAGAGGACATAGACAGGTTGATTGAATGGGCAGATGAAATTTAACACAGAAAAGTGCGATGCAATACATTTTGGTAAAAAGAATGAGGAGAGGAAATATAAACTAAAGGGTGCAATCCTAAAGGGAGAGCATGAACCTAGGGATATATGGACACAAATTGTTGAAGTGGCAGAGCCAGTTGAGAAAGCGGTTAAAAAAGCTTACGGGATCCTGGGCTTCATGAATAGAAGTGTAGAGTACAAAAGCGTGGAAATTATGACGAACCTGTATAGAACACTGGTTCAGCCTCAACTAGAGTATTTTGTCCAATTCTAGGCACCACACTTTTGGAAGGATATGGAAGCCTTAGAGAGGGTGCAGAAAGGATTTACGAGAATGATTCCAGGGATGAGGGACTTCAGTTACATGGATAGAATGGAGAAGCTGGGGTTGTCCTCCTTCGAGCAAAGAAGGTTGAAAGGAGATTTGATCAATGTGTTTAAAATCATGAGGGGTCTGGACAGAGTAGATAGAGAGAAACTGTTCCCATTGGCAGAAGGGTCAAGAACCAGAGAACACAGATTTAAGGCGACTGGCAAAAGAACCAAAGGCGACATAAGATAAAGCTTTTTTACACAGCGAGTGGTTAGGATCTGGAATGCACTGCCTGAAAGGATGGTGGAGGCAGACTCAATCACTGCTTTCAAAAGGGAGTTGGATAAGTACCTGAAAGAAAAATATTTGCAAGTGCTACGGAGAAAGGGCGGGGGAGGGAGTGGGACAAGCTGAAATGCTCTTGTAGAGAGCCGACACTGGCGTAACGGGCCGAATGGCCTTCTTCCGTGCTGTAACCATTCTATAATACTATAACCCCTGTTTAACGCTTGTGACCCTTTTCTACGTATTATACTTTTGAACAATATGGATCCAGGGGTGCGCTGCCAGATGGAAATTAAAGGTGTTTGTGGCATCACTACTGTGGACCATAAAGACAGATAATCTGTTGTGAAGCAGGGGAAATCATGGGGCAATTTTTTCTGTTTGCGCCCCTCGGTATATTAGATGCCAGGGTACAGACCCTCTCCACCTGATTTATTAATAGCGCTCAGACCATCCAATATGCCTAGGTGCATGAACTGAAAAATTAAACCCAAGTAGTCCTACAGATGTTTACTATTTTTAAATTGTGGAAGAATTGCTTAAATAAAATTCAAGAAAAAAAAGTGGGAGGAAGGTCACTTCCGATAATCAAATTATGATAAAAGTATGAATATAAAAACTTCAGCTCGACTACTTACAAAAGAACAGAATCTTGGTGAATATTTAAATTGCTTCCTATGCAGTGTCATTTGGCCACATATGTGGTGGCATGTGGGCGATTGAGGCAGGACAATCTGTGAATTCTATCCACACTTCTCGATCCCACTGGTTTTTAGACTCTGCATAAATGATCAGTGTAAATCGAAGCTGACAAAGGCTGGATTTGATGAAAGTTTTTAAAAGTTTTTTTTTCCGTTCTGGTAATATAATAGTAAATTGGACTCAGAAAAATTGAAGCTAGATGGACACAGGCCAGACACAACACTTTGTAAGAGTAAGAAAAAGCAATGAAAAAGAAGAGAGGGAGAGAGAACACTGAAGCTTTGGAGACAGAGACTGAGGTAGAGTATAATAGAGTGAAGTACAACAGTTTTACCTATGATGGTTTCAGATTCAAAGACACCAATGCTAAACAGTAATGTGGTGAAACAATTTTTTTTTTTAAATCATCTGGGCAGCATTCAGTAACAGAACCAAAGTTTCGTTATTTTCTTGTCTTCTGTTTAAAACTGGTAGTACCAGATTAATCACATTGATAGTGCGTATGCAATAATTGTTAGACTGAGTACTGTTTAATTCCAAGAGGTATGACCTTGGCGCTGCTTTATTAAGGCCCAATGGCTGGCCTTTTATGTGCGTTGCAGCCCAATGGCCTCCTACAGTGACGCCATCTAGTGGCTAGTGATACCAAAAGTACATACATGACAGATAGCATTATCAACCTGTTGCCAGGCTTAGTTAGTGCATTGGTCCCAATGTAGAAAAAATTTGCATATAGCCCAAAGAATGTTGTTTCATAGAATCATAGAAATTTACAGCATGGAAGGAGGCCATTTCTGTCCATCTTGTCCGTGCCGGTTGATAGTGTCAATTCATCATCTCATACAAATCTGGTCTAACATTAATGGTTAGGCATATCATCGCCAGTGTTCCACACTGTTATTACATAGCTCAAAATACTCACGAAAAACGTAACCCAAGCATGTATGGGTAAAATCTAGACATGTTTCACAGCGGACAAAGTATGGAAATATCACACACCCACCATTACGATGAAATCTTAGTGAAACCACTGATTCATACTTCTGTAAAATCCTGCACAGTTTGACTGAAATTTGATTTTAACCACCAATTGCATTAGATAAAATAATACTTTATCATTGTGACCTTTACTGGGTGCAAAGTGTGCATATTCAGAGAGAAAAGCGGCTATCTTCACTAAGCAAGACCAAACCTCATTATCAAGCAATGGAATAGTTCACAATCAACTGGGAAATGTTATCAAACTCATGATAGCTCATAAAATGTCCCCAGTATGCAACATTTAACTAACATTTAAGCATTTAATGACAAAACTTAAGCAAATTATTTAGAATTCTTTTGTTAATATGATCACGGTTTGAGAAGAAACAGTAATTATTTCTCTCCTTATTGCATTATAATTATTGGCACTGTTGAATACAGTTAAAGCCGAGAGCAGTAGGTTATTTTGTGTGACTTATTTCTGTCAACTCAGCTGGTAATATTACAGCAACTTTATTTAGCATGAGGCCCAAACCTTCTAGTCTTCTTTTTGAGGGGGATCATTCATAATGTGTCTCAGTCCAGCCATTTACATGTGGCCAAAGTGTTGTTCATCAGGTCTTTAAAACTGAAGAAAGGTCCAGGCTTACGTTACTTCATACAGTGGTTCAAACTCTGCTGGTCCCCACATTCGCACCAACTGCAGTTTGTCAGAAATCTCTATTTGCCAGGTTATATACAGTTTTAGATATTACTTGCACGGTTCAAGGCACACCCGTTTCCTCCGGATAGTAACTGATCAGGCTGCAGGATCCTTCGTGCCGAGAGGTAATAGAGCCTCGATGAGAAGCCTTCTCTCCCTTTATTCTGGCACTCCCACTTAACCTTCCTGAGTAGGTGTCAGGCCGAGTAGATTACCAATGGTCTTATCTCCAGTACACTTACACCACGGCTGCATCTTGTGGGGCTTGCAGGGGTGAATCTATTGCAGCACCAGCAGGATTTTGCAGACAGGCAATGCTGGCCTCTCTCTTTGCAGTGGGTTTCCCACCAGGAGCCCACTGTGCAGATTGAATGAATCCCCAACCGAGTTTCCTGGGTGAGGGTTGCGAAGGTGACAGAGGGATGAACAGAAGTCCCACCCCGCTGAGCGGAATCCCAACCAATGAATAGGAGCTCTTTCTCTTCTATTTACTCTCATAAGATTATCCTTTGAAAACTATGGAGTTGTTTCGTTCCTTTGAATAAATATTATTCAAAAATAAAAAGCAGATATCAAAAATTTTTATTGGAGTTTTCAGATCATGAACTTCCTCTTCTGGGTTAACAGGCTACCTCACCCCTGCCACAGCTAAACACTCAACTGCCACCTTGTTTCCTCCAGGTGCAAATTCTCTAAAGCTCTTCTCACCAATCACCCAAACTCCATTGCACGATGGCTCAAACTTACCCAGATGCCTGTGGTCAAAATCCCCTCCAGTGTGAAATACTGCTTAACCCACCCATTCTCTCCAGCTTTTCCATTCACCAGTGCATTGACGTCAAGATACCTTGGGGTGGATTTTCTGGTCTCTTATGTTCTGTTTTTTGCCCTGGAGGGGCAGCAATGGCGACGGTGAGGCCTTCTGGAGGGGGCGGTCAGCCTCCAGCACCCTCGGGGAGTTTCGGGGTCTGTTTTGCAGCGGTGCCAAGCATTACTGCCCGGAAGAGCTGTGCCAGTGTGCAACGCCCCTGGTTGCGACACCGACGCATTTATGAGTCCTGCCCGACCTGTACGCCCTGCAGTGTGCCCTGCTGGGACCATTTGTAAATACGTGCAGTGAGGTAAGTAACACCGACCTAAGGTAAGTGGGATTGTTTTTTCTTTTAATTTTTTTTGCGATTAATGTTGTGGTGGCCTGGGCTATTTATTGGGAATGTTTTTGTGGTTTATTTTTCAGGTTTTATTTTTCTCCCCAGGCCTCTCTAGGAGCGCTCCCGGGCCAGCTCTTGAGCTCGGGATTTTCCCATGCTCAGTCAGCCTAACGCCCTAAGAGAGTTGTACAATGCCTCCCTTAGCGCTACACCCAAGGCTCAGGGCCCAGCTGCCCAATTTTAATGATTGACGCGTAAACTGTTCCCAGGCGCAAACTTTACCACTTCGCCACCATTACCGCCCTGAAATCATCAAAGCCAAAAATTCAGCCCAAGCTTGTCTTTGTTTACAAATCCATCCAAAGTCTCAGTCCAGCCTATCGCTATACATTTATAATGCTCTACATTGCTGCTTGTGCCAAATGCTGTTTCAGTTCCTGGATGGATTCTAAATGGATTCTATGGTCAACCAGAGGCTAATTATTGCTTGTTGCAAGTATCTCAAGATTACCAACTGCTTGGCTTCTCCTCATGTTATATGTTACATCTCTAAGTTATCTCAAGGTCAGAAAAGAACAGAAAATATGGGGGTCTCTAAATATTTTTGTATACTTTCTTCCCCCAACTCATTGATTTTCTGAACCTTTACTCAGCCCCACTGATAACACATGAACATTAAAACTGCGGTTTTCAATCACCAAAATAAAAAGACTAGTCAACATCAGCTTTTCGAGATGAAAGCACTGGGTTTGGTTTGAAAGCATTGTAACTGGTGAACCACAGGGGAATTACACCACAGATATTGAAAAGAAAATTATTTCAGTGTCAGAGCAAGGTGTTTTCACATTTCCAAATGGCTGGCAGGGTAGCTCAGTCCCTCTAGGCTGAAAATAATTACAACTTGGAGGAAAAATACTATTTACTTTCAATTTCCAAAAAAAAATCCCAATGTTACACTTACAGAAAAATAAAATTTTCTACACCAAATTATATAATAGCTCAGAAAAGTGCTATTTTTGAAAAGTAATTCTGTTCTGGTAAACAATACTAAGTGAAATCTTATGGCCCAATACCCAGAGTATAACATAAAAATGATTGAGCTATCCAAAGGGTGGTGGAAATGTAGCTGCAGAATACATCACAGCTTCGAGATAGAAAATGTTTTGTAGTGCTGCAAAATTACATCTATTACTCAAATGTAAGTTTTCTAATATGTACAAGTGAATTTGATGCATTACTGTGTCGATACATTGAGACAGATTAAAAAATATTCGTAAGGGTTTCCAAGGCTGCAATCATTGAGCGGATTGTGGTGGCCACATTGAAAGGAACAATTCATTCTGTAGCTTCCAGTAAAGACACTGAGCTCTGCAAAATGAGTTCTGGGTCTGGCTGGGCAGCTAACATATTAATCTCAAATAAAAACAGAAAATGCTGGAAATCTCAGTGGGTCAGGCAGCACCTGTGGACAAAAAAACATGTTTTGGGTCGATGACCCTTCGTCAGACTGGAGAGTGTTCGCAAAGAACGGATGCCGAACAAGAACTGAAATGGGAAGGGGAAGAATTAACAAAAGGTCTGTGATAGGTTGGAAGACAGGAGAGATTAGAGAGACAAAATGGGATGATGGCCCAAATACAAATGGTAATGCCAGGAATTAGAAAAGCATTAGTCAAGATAGGGTGTGAATGGCAGGATAATGACCAACTGCCATTAGACACAAGGAGAAAAAAAGAAAGAAAGAAGCAGGTTCTGGGGGTGGGTCAGGGGTGCAAGGGAGCCAAAGATTGGCAGCGATTACACTCTGAAATTGTTGAATTCAATGTTGAGTCTAGAAGGCTGTAAAGTGCCGAAACGAAAGCTGTTCCTCGAGCTTGCATTGAGCTTCATTGGAACAGTGTAGGAGACCGAGGATGGAGAGGTCAGAGTGGGAATGGAGTGGAAAATTAAAATGACAGGCGACCAGAAGCTCAGGGTCACACTGGCGGACTGAATGGAGCTGCTCCGCAAAGCGGTCACCCAATCTACGCTTGGTCTCCCCAATGTAGAAGAGACCACATCCTGAATAGTGACTACAGTATACTAAATTGAAAGAAGTACAAGTAAATCGCTGTTTCACCTGGAAGAAGTATTTGGGGTCTTGGATAGTGGGAGGAGGTAAAAGGGCAGGTGCTGCATCTCCTGTGCTTGCACGGAAAGGTGCCGTGGGAAGGGGAAGGGGTGCTGGGGCTGACTGCAGAGTGGACCAGGATGTCACGGAGGCAGCGGCCACTTCGGAATGCTGAGAGGGAAGGGGAAGGGAAGAAGTGATTGGTGGTGGGATCACGCTGGAGCTGGCGGAAATGGCGGAGGACGATCCGTTGAACGTGGAGGCTGGTGGGGTGAAAGGTGAGGACAAGGGGAACCCTGTCATAATTCTGAGAGGGAGGGGAAGGGGTGAAAGCAGAGGTGCGGGAAATAGAACGGACACAGTCAAGGGCCATGTTAAACACGGCGGAGGAAAAAGGCTACTAGTGTGAAAGGTGGCACTATCAGAGCAGAAGCAATGGAAATGGAGAAACTGGGAGAATGGAATGGAGTCCTTACAGGATGCGGGGTGGGAGGAAGTATAGTCGAGGTACCTGTGGGAGTCAGCGGGCTTATAGTGGATACTGATTGAAAGCCTATCCCCAGAGATGGAGACGGAGAAGTTGAGGAAGGGAAGGGAAGAGTCGGAAATGGACCATGTGAAGGTGAGGGAAGGGTGGAAAATGGAAGCAAAATAAATGAAATTTTAAAGTTCAGGGCGAGAGCAGGAAACGGCACCGATACAGTCATCAATGTACCGGAAAAAGAGGTGAGGGAGGGGACCCGTGTCGGACTAAACAAAGAATGTTCCACATATCCCACAAAAAGGAAAGGCACAGGTAGGACCCATGTGGGTTCCCATAGCAACACCTTTAATTTGGAGGAAGTGAGTCGAGTTAAAGGAGAAGTTGTTCAATGTGAGACCAAGTTCAGCCAGGCGGAGGAGGGTGGTGGTGGATGGGGACTGGTTGGGCCTCTGCTCAAGGAAGATGCAGAGCACCCTCAGGCTATCCTGGTGGGGGATGGAAGTGCAGAAGGATTGGATGTCCTTGGTGAAAAGGAGACGGTTGGAGCTGGGAAACTGGAAACTGTTAGTGACAGAGGGCGTCGGAGGAGTTGCGGATGTCGGTGGGAAGAGAGTGGACAAGAGGAGAAAAAAAAAGAGAGTCGCAAGAGGAAGAACTAAGTTCTATAGGGCAAGAATAGGCTGAAATGATGGATCTACCGGGGCTTTCCAGTTTGTGGATCTTGGGAAGGAGGTAGAAGCGGGCTGTGCGGAGTATCTGCTGCCAATCTTTGGCTCCCTTCCCTCCCCCCCACCGAGCCTGCTTCTTTCTTTTTTTCTCCTGGTCTCTAATGGCAGCAGGTTATTATCCTGCCATTTACACCCTAACTTGACTAATGTTTTTCTAACTCCTGGCATTACTGTTTGAATTGGGCCATCATCCTTTTTTGTCTCTCCAATCTCTCCTGTCTTCCAACCTATCACAGACCTTCCCTTTTTTTCTTTCTTCCACTCCCCATTTCAGTGCGTGTTAAGAATCCATTCCTTCCGAACACTCGCCAGTTTTGACGCACGGTTATTGACCCGAAACGTTAAATCTGTTATTCTCTTCATAGATGTTGTCTGACCCGCTGAGATTTCCAGCATTTTCTGCTTTTATTCCTGATTCTAGCATATGCAGTATTTTGCTATTGTATTAACCTCAAAATACAGTGCAAGAGGACCAAGGAACCAATTTGGAATGGCTGACACAACTTTCAATCTGATCATAATGCACTTGTACTTGACTGGACTTTCTCCATTTTTTGTTTGGACAACATGCAGTTGCTTCATTATTTTTTTTTTTTAAAGAGTTTCCAAAAGCATCTTGGAATTGATCTCACAAGAAAACAAACACAACAGTTCCCAAATGCATTTCACATTGATGGGGAACAAAACCTAAACACTTCCTTTGCTGCCTCCCAATCCTCCTTTCAATGTTCAGCGCAAAACGCAGAATAACTTTGTTCCTCTATCTTGTCGAACATACTCTCCGATTTTAAGGCATTGACTCTTGCAGTTCCACAGTTACTGACTTCTCTCCAGTATCTCACTCAAGCAGCCATTCGAGACAGCAAGGGTTAGCAGACCTTTCAAGTGTGGAGGGCACCAAACCTCAGGCTAGGGTTAAACAGAAAATGAAGGATCGACACCAATTTCTTCAGCCTTAACAGACTGCCAATTAGGGTGATGGAATTGGAGAGGGAATTGAAAAGAATGGCTTGGCTCCTGTCCATCTTGAACTAAAATAAATTTGAACTTATCAGGACTAGAAACATAGAAACATAGAAAATAGGTGCAGGAGTAGGCCATTCGGCCCTTCTAGCCTGCACCGCCATTCAATGAGTTCATGGCTGAACATGCAACTTCAGTACCCCATTCCTGCTTTCTCACCATACCCCTTGATTCCCCTAGTAGTAAGGACTTCATCTAACTCCTTTTTGAATATATTTAGTGAATTGGCCTCAACAACATTCTGTGGTAGAGAATTCCACAGGTTCACCACTCTCTGGGTGAAGAAATTCCTCCTCATCTCGGTCCTAAATGGCTTCCCCCTTATCCTTAGACTATGTCCCCTGGTTCTGGATTTCCCCAACATTGGGAACATTCTTCCTGCATCTAACCTGTCTAACCCCGTCAGAATTTTAAACGTTTCTATGAGGTCCCCTCTCATTCTTCTGAACTCCAGTGAATACAAGCCCAGTTGATCCAGTCTTTCTTGATAGGTCAGTCCCGCCATCCCGGGAATCAGTCTGGTGAACCTTCGCTGCACTCCCTCAATAGCAAGAATGTCCTTCCTCAGGTTAGGAGACCAAAACTGTACACAATACTCCAGGTGTGGCCTCACCAAGGCCCTGTACAATTGTAGCAACACCTCCCTGCCCTTGTACTCAAATCCCCTCGCTATGAAGGCCAATATGCCATTTGCTTTCTTAACCGCCTGCTGTGCCTGCATGCCAACCTTCAATGACTGATGTACCATGACACCCAGGTCTCTTTGCACCTCCCCTTTTCCTAATCTGTCACCATTCAGATAATAGTCTGTCTCTCTGTTTTTACCACCAAAGTGGATAACCTCACATTTATCCACATTATACTTCATCTGCCATGCATTTGCCCACTCACCTAACCTATCCAAGTCACTCTGCAGCCTCATAGAATCCTCCTTGCAGCTCACACTGCCACCCAACTTAGTGTCATCCGCAAATTTGGAGATACTACATTTAATCCCCTCGTCTAAATCATTAATGTACAGTGTAAACAATGGGGCCCCAGCACAGAACCTTGCGGTACCCCACTAGTCACTGCCTGCCATTCTGAAAAGTCCCCATTTACTCCTACTCTTTGCTTCCTGTCTGACAATCAGTTCTCAATCCATGTCAGCACACTACCCCCAATCCCATGTGCTTTAACTTTGCACATTAATCTCTTGTGTGGGACCTTGTCGAAAGCCTTCTGAAAGTCCAAATATACCACATCAACTGGTTCTCCCTTGTCCACTCTACTGGAAACATCCTCAAACAATTCCAGAAGATTTGTCAAGCATGATTTCCCTTTCACAAATCCATGCTGACTTGGACCTATCATATTACCTCTTTCCAAATGCACTGCTATGACATCCTTAATAATTGATTCCATCATTTTACCCACTACCGATGTCAGGCTGACCGGTCTGTAATTCCCTGTTTTCTCTCTCCCTCCCTTTTTAAAAAGTGGGGTTACATTGGCTACCCTCCACTCCATAGGAACTGATCCAGAGTCAATGGAATGTTGGAAAATGACTGTCAATGCATCCACTATTTCCAAGGCCACCTCCTTAAGTACTCTGGGATGCAGTCCATCAGGCCCTGGGGATTTATCGGCCTTCAATCCCATCAATTTCCCCAACACAATTTCCCGACTAATAAGGATTTCCCTCAGTTCCTCCTCCTTACTAGACCCTCCGACCCCTTTTATATCCGGAAGGTTGTTTGTGTCCTCCTCAGTGAATACCGAACCAAAGTACTTGTTCAATTGGTCCGCCATTTCTTTGTTCCCCGTTATGACTTCCCCTGATTCTGACTGCAGGGGACCTACATTTGTCTTTACTAACCTTTTTCTCTTTACATACCTATAGAAACTTTTGCAATCCGTCTTAATGTTCCCTGCAAGCTTCTTCTCGTACTCCATTTTCCCTGCCCTAATCAAAACCTTTGTCCTCCTCTGCTGAGTTCTAAATTTCTCCCAGTCCCTGGGTTCGCTGCTATTTCTGGCCAATTTGTATGCCACTTCCTTGGCTTTAATGCTATCCCTGATTTCCCTTGATAGCCACGGTTGAGCCACCTTCCCTTTTTTATTTTTACGACAGACAGGAATGTACAATTGTTGTAGTTCATCCATGCGGTCTCTAAATGTCTGCCATTGCCCATCCACAGTCAACCCCTTCAGTATCATTCGCCAATCTATCCTAGCCAATTCACGCCTCATACCTTCAAAGTTACCCTTCTTTAAGTTCTGGACCATGGTCTCTGAATTAACTGTTTCATTCTCCATCCTAATGCAGAATTCCACCATATTATGGTCACTCTTCCCCAAGGGGCCTCGCACAACGAGATTGCTAATTAATCCTCTCTCATTACACAACACCCAGTCTAAGATGGCCTCCCCCCTAGTTGGTTCCTCGACATATTGGTCTAAAAAACCATCCCTTATGCACTCCAGGAAATCCTCCTCTACCATATTGCTTCCAGTTTGGTTAACCCAATCTATGTGCATATTAAAGTCACCCATTATAACTGCTGCACCTTTATTGCACACACCCCTAATTTCATGTTTGATGCCCTCCCCAACATCACTACTACTGTTTGGAGGTCTGTACACAACTCCCACTAACGTTTTTTGTCCTTTGGTATTCTGCAGCTCTACCCATATAGATTCCACATCATCCAAGCTAATGTCCTTCCAAACTATTGCCTTAATTTGCTCCTTAACCAGCAATGCTACCCCACCTCCTTTTCCTTTTATTCTATCTTTCCTGAATGTTGAATACCCCTGGATGTTGAGTTCCCAGCCCTGATCATCCTGGAGCCACGTCTCCGTAATCCCAATCACATCATATTTGTTAACATCTATTTGCACAGTTAATTCATCCACTTTATTGTGGATACTCCTTGCATTAAGACACAAAGCCTTCAGGCTTGTTCTTTTAACACCCTTTGTCCTTTTAGAATTTTGCTGTACAGTGGCCCTTTTTGTTCTTTGCCTTGGGTTTCTCTGCCCTCCACTTTTCCTCATCTCCTTTCTGTCTTTTGCTTTTGCCTCCTTTTTGTTTCCCTCTGTCTCCCTGCATTGGTTCCCATCCCCCTGCCATATCAGTTTAACTCCTCCCCAACAGCACTAGCAAACACTCCCCCTAGGACATTGGTTCCGGTCCTGCCCAGGTGCAGACCGTCCGGTTTGTACTGGTCCCACCTCCCCCAGAACCGGTTCCAATGCCCCAGGAATTTGAATCCCTCCCTGTTGCACCACTGCTCAAGCCACGTATTCATCTGCGCTATCCTGCGATTCCTACTCTGACTATCACGTGGCACTGGTAGCAATCCCGAGATTACTACTTTTGAGGTCCTACTTTTTAATTTAGCTCCTAGCTCCTTAAATTCGTTTCGTAGGACCTCATCCCTTTTTTTACCTATGTCGTTGGTACCAATGTGCACCACGACAACTGGCTGTTCTCCCTCCCTTTTTAGAATGTCCTGCACCCGCTCCGAGACATCCTTGACCCTTGCACCAGGGAGGCAACATACCATCCTGGAGTCTCGGTTGCGGCCGCAGAAATGCCTATCTATTCCCCTCACCATTGAATCCCCGATCACTATTGCTCTCCCACTCTTTTTCCTGCCCTCCTGTGCAGCAGAGCCAGCCACAGTGCCATGAACTTGGCTGCTGCTGCTGCCCTCCCCTGATGAGTCATCCCCCTCAACAGTACCCAAAGCAGTGTATCTGTTTTGCAGGGGGATGACCACAGGGGACTCCTGCACTACCTTCCTTGCACTGCTCTTCCTGTTGGTCTTCCATTCCCTATCTGGCTGTGGACCCTTTCCCTGCGGTACGACCAACTCGCTACACGTGATACTCACGTCATTCTCAGCATCGTGGATGCTCCAGAGTGAATCCACCCTCAGCTCCAACTCCGCAACGCGGACCGTCAGGAGCTTGAGGTGGACACACTTCCTGCAAATATAGTCGTCAGGGACACTGGTGTCGTCCCTGAGTTCCCACATGGTACAGGAGGAGCATAATACCCGACCGAGCTCTCCTGCCATGACTTAACCCTTAGATACACTTAAATTGGCAACAACAATGTTAAAAGTTACTCACTGATATAGAAGAGAAAAAAGAAAAACTACTCACCAATCACCAGCCAATCACTTACCCTCTTGGCTGTGACGTCACCTTTTGATTTCTTTCTACTTCTTTTTTGCCTTCTCCCTGTAGCTGCACAAGTCCCGCCTTTTATAGGCTTCTCCACGCACCTCCTCGACGCTGCTCCCGACTGCCGCCGACGCTGGGCCCCGGACTCCCTGCTGTGCCTTTTATAGGCCTCTCCACGCACCTCCTCAACGCTGCTCCCGACTGCCGCCGACTCTGGGCCCCGGACTCCCTGCTGTGCCTTTTATAGGCCTCTCCACGCACCTCCTCGACGCTGCTCCCGACTGCCGCCGACGCTGGGCCCCGGACTCCCTGCTGTGCCTTTTATAGGCCTCACCTCCTCGACGCTGCTCCCGACTGCCGCCGACTCTGGGCCCCGGACTCCCTGCTGTGCCTTTTATAGGCCTCACCTCCTCGACGCTGCTCCCGACTGCCGCCGACGCTGGGCCCCGGACTCCCTGCTGTGCCTTTTATAGGCCTCTCCACGCACCTCCTCGACGCTGCTCCCGACTGCCGCCGACGCTGGGCCCCGGACTCCCTGCTGTGCCTTTTATAGGCCTCTCCACGCACCTCTGACGCTGCTCCCGACTGCCGCCGACTGTCAGACAGGAAGTCAAATAGTGCAGCATCAGCCGTGGAATTTGTCATGTATACTACAAGGTGTGCCACCAGAGGACACAGCAGTGGGAGACTTGTAGGTTACCCGTACAGGTGTGCCTGGCCGAGTATAAAAGACAGGCCACCAGGTGTGATTATCAATAAAGGACTAAGGTCACTATAGTTCAAGTACAACACATTGCCTTGTGGAATCATTATCAGAGCATCCAAGGACATAACAATTGCCGACGAGATTACGGACTTTCACGTGAAAATGGCTACCCTTGGTACGTTGCAGCAGTTCGCCGATAGTGATGATTGGAACACCTTTGTGGAGAGGCGTGATCATTTCTTCACAGCAAACTACATGGCAGGAGACAACCCGGCCACACTAGCTGACAAGCGCAGAGCTATTCTGCTAACCAGTTGTGGGCCCACCATTTATGGTCTTGCCAGGGACTTGCTGGCACCAGCGAAGACAATGACCAAGACGTATGAGGAGTTCGTAACACTGATCTATGAACAACTCAAGCCCAAGGAGAGCATCCTCACAGCCAGACACCGGTTCTACACCCACCGATGGCCCGAAGGCCAGGAAACCGCGAAATATGCTGCAGCCCTCAGGAGGCTGGCGGCACCGTGTGATTTCGCTGACCACCTCACCAAAGCGCTGCGGGACATTTTTGTCATTGGAATCGGCCATGAGGGCCTAATTCATAAGCTACTGTCGGCGGATACCACAGTCACACTGCAGAAGGCCATCTCTGTGAGCCAGGCATTCATGACCTCGACCTGCGGCTCTAGGCAGATGACTCACCCGCAGGACTCAAACCCGGCAAGTACTGTGCACAGAGTGGCGCCTTTTAGAGGCTGGAATGTAGAACTCGAACCTTCTCAGGGAAGAGAGAACAGGCCCCAAGTCCCTTAACTCAGAGCCCTCCAAGGGGGGCTAATAGTGTAGCTCCATGCTGGCTTTGTGGAGGGAATCACAGGGCTTACCAGTGCTGTTTTAAAGACTATGAATGCAAAGGCTGCAGCACAAAGTGCCACCTCCAGCGAATGTGTAAGAGAAATATGACTCACTGTGTCAATGAAGAGTCTGCAGGTGGCCATGAATCCAGCACGGATGATGAAACGATAGGCAGAGAGGCAGCTCAGCCCCACGATGAGGTATATAGCATGTTTACCTGCACCACCGAGTGTTCCCCGCTGAAGATGGAAGTCGAGATAGATGGCGTTCCAGTCTTCATGGAAGTGGACACGGGGGCGAGCCAGTCAGTAATGAATCAAGAAGTCTTTGAGAGGCTATAGAACAATCAAGCTGAATGACCCAAGTTGGTCCCGGTGCAAGCAAAGCTGCGCACCAACACGAATGAACTTATTCCAGACGTTGGTAGTGCGGATGTTAAGGTACTCCATGATAGCGCAGTGCACAAGTTACCTCTGTGGATTGTTGCAGGTGATGGACCAACGCTGCTCAGCAGAAGGTGGATGGAGAAGATCCACTGAAAGTGGGAAGACTTCACCCCTCCAGCGATCGACGTCCTCTGTGCTCAGAGGCAAAGCAAGCCCTCACCTGAGGTTGGATCCGGCACCAGAGATCAAACCAGCACAGCCCCAGAGGCAAAGACCGTCCAGCACGACTGCGTGGAGATGATCCAGCTGGGACGACCCGAGCGCACCTTCCAAGCTCCAGTGGCAGGACTCTGGAGAAAGAAAATCAGATCCAGAGGCGACTTCCCAGCTTTGGAGGCAGAACCCCGGGAGAAGAGGATCACCGCAGCCGCCATCGTCTATGGAGGAAAGATGGCGCCTGAACCACGAGTTGGTGGTCTGAGGAAAAAGATGGCGGCAGCCAGACCACGAGTGCAGCACTGATGGAGCAACATGTGGCACCAAACGGAGAAGAGGATTGGGGTAAAGAAAGCAAGGCTCTCTTAAAGGAGGCCTGCAACCCACCACGCTTAAAGGGACAGTTCCACACACTCAAGCAATGTAATAGCAACTGTGAGTTAGAGATAAAATGTGTAACTGATGAGCAGAGTTGTGTACCTGCAATAAGCAAGAAAAAGTCGCGCGATTGCGATCATGTAAAATGTGTAATTGATGATCAGAATTGTGTACTTGCAACAAGCAAGGAAAAGTTGCGCGATCGCGATCGGAGCTACAGGTTCACAGATGCCTGGTTGGATAGGTTCACAGATGCCTGTGACCGCCCTGTCGTTTCTTTGCGCCCTGGGTCGCTGCAGCTCTAAGAGGAGCTGTCGTCTAGCAGTGCACAGGGAACTGCTGACTCGCTAGCCCGGGCGTTGTTTGGTTTGAGATCCTGGCTGGTCCCGGTCCCCTTTGGGAGGACTGTTGCGGGTGACCCTTCGTTCCCGGGTATGGCCTTGGTGGTGATGAGGTCTGGGGGCTGCGCCTTACAATAAGTATTCACAATAAGTAGTGAAACGTTGTGCGATGTAGGATTTCAACTGCACACAGCCAATGCAGTGGGCAAACACCCATCGGGAGCACACAGGTCCAGCGAGCTACCCAACGCTGTAGCCTGCATCCCTGGGACCAGAGTTATGCACCATGGAGTGTGGCCACAAGCAGCTAATACACACGAGCTGCAGAGCAAGCGATCTCAAGAGGGCAAAGGCACCGGTATTGATACCCTGCCCCTGACGGCTCCGCCTCTCAGGCACCCGATGGCACCAACCGCCACGAGCCTGAAAGAGCAAACTGTGCTAAGGCGCAGCCCCCAGACTCCATCGCCAACAAGGCCATACCCGGGAACAAAGGGTCACCCGCAACAGTCCTCCCAAAGGGGACCGGGACCAGCCAGGATCCCAAACCAAACAACGCCCAGGCTAGCGAGTCAGCAGTTCCCTGTGCACTGCTAGACAACATCTCCTCAGGGAGCAGCAACGACCCAGGGTGCAAAGAAAGGACAGGGAGGTCACAGGCATCTGTCAACCTGCCCAACGCGAGGAGCAACAGCAACAGCCCCAAGAGCAGGCAACTTGAGCCAACCGGGTTCCCACTGCCAGCACTGAGCACCACCAGACTGCCTGGACACCATCCAGCAGTTCTGGAACTTGCTTGTCCTTACGCACCGGTTACCAATCCCCAGTATGTATCGATAATGTATCTCACCAGTCCAACATACTTGTCTCACAACTGAACCACAAATGTAATGCAAACTTGTTTTTTCTGGACTTAAATGTAATTGAATGCAATGAGCCTCTGGCATAATTTATATGTGGGGAAGTGGTGGTGGGGGCGGAGGGGGCGGGAAAGAGATGGAGTGGTCAGGGACACACACAAATAGCAACCACCAGCATTCTGCTGCCAACGAAACACCAACCACTCACGATTGAAACGACCCGCCAAATGTCAACCAGATAGAGCTAAGTCCAGAGCACAGTCAATGCAGAGGCGATTTGCACTAAAGGCTTGGGGGAGAGTGATGTCATGTATCCTACATGGCTACTGTTTGTACTATCACAAGGTGTGCCACCAGAGGGCACAGCAGTGGGAGACTTGCAGGTTACCTGTACAGGTGTGCCTGGCCTAGTATAAAAGGCAGGCCACCAGGTGTGATCCTCACTCTGGAGTTATCAATAAAGGACTAAGGTCACTACAGTTCAAGTACAACACATTGCCTCGTGGAGTCATTATCCGAGCATCCAAGGACGTAACAGAATTAATGACAGTGATAGAGAAGTAGGGTTGGATGAACTGTGTGCCCCCGTGTAAAGTAGCCACGTATTTGCAGATAATGTGTTGGAGATACCAGTGTGAAAGATGAACCAATGATAGAATCTAAGGCATCCCTGAGAAATTGCTAGAGGGGTTGTAATGACTACACCAGGAGAGATAGATAGGAGTGGAAGGTAAGGCGCCACAAAGACAGACTGCAGAGAAGAGGCATTAGGGGAGATTAGAATATTCAGCAACATCAAAGGCAGCAGCCAGATTGAGGTGGATAAGGATGGACAGTGAGATACAGTCACACAAGATGTCAAACAAGATTTTGACCAGATACAAAAGCAAAATATTGCGATGCTGGAATCTGAAATAAAAACAGAAAATGCTGGAAATCTCAGCGGGTCAGGCAGCATCTGTGCGAGAAGCAGAGTTAACGTTTTGGGACAATGGCCCTTCGTCAGAACTAAGATTTAAGAAACATAAGTTTTAGCACAGGAGAAGGCTATTAAGATCCTTTTGCCTGCACTGAATTTATAGCTCTCTATGGCTTTTTCCCCCACAACCTTTTTATATTAGTGTCAGCTTGGATCAGTTGATAGCCCTCTCACCTCAGTGAAAAGGTTGTGGATTTAAGCCTCATTCCAGGATTTGAGCATGTAATCGAGGTTGACACCAAGTGAAGTACTGAGGGAATGCTGCCTTATAGGAGGCATCATCTTGCGAATGTGATGTAAAATTGTGAGGTCCTGTCTGCCTGTTTCGGTGGATATAAAAAAATTCCATGGCACATTTTGAAAGAGGAGCAAGGAATTCAACTGTTCAATAACTTCTTGATGTACATCACTTTTGCCCTGTTTCTTTAATGGAATCCTGTTTAATGAGCCTTGGCCTTCAATGAGCTTCTCAATTCAAAAAATATGCTACACTGCATGTCTTCTTGGCCAGAAATGCTGATCTAATCACCGTCAGCTTCGTAATTCTCACTTGATAGTATATCTTCGCACTTTTGTTATTTAAGGAATCAAAGATTTATAATACAAGTGATTAACTTTGAAGGCACTGAATGCAACTGGGGAAAGAAAGTTAAGGGCAGCCTAACTGCTCAAGGAGCTCAGTCAGCTAATGTTCCAATTGTACGCTCCTCATGAGGTTTTCAAGTTCCAAGCCTAGCTGCTGGGTAGACTGCAGTGCCATTCCAGGGACGAAGAAAAACTGGTGAAGTGAATGCCACCCACCAGTTATGATAGTGTGACACCGATAATAACCAGGATGGAGTGGGGTGATGGCGGGGGGTGAGGTTGCAAAGAGCAAAAGTTGGGCTGGATTGTACCTCCCCTCCTGAACAAAGAAAGACAGCAGGAAGCAGCAGTGGGACAGCTTTAAGAGAAGGAGAAAAGCAGACACGGTATAAATGTTAAAAAGTGACCTTTGGAACCTATAATTAATTGGACAGATTGCACAGGCACATCATGCATTGAAACCAGCTCCTGAAATAGAACAGCTTTCTACAGAGATTAAACAGACCTGCTGGAAATGCTCCCAATTTGTCAATGTAATTAGAATAAATAGAAGATATTTCCAATCCTCAAAGTCTGCAATTGGGCAGATTTCAAAAGTCCAACTTGAAGTGGTTGTTGAGAGAACTATACTCAATCAGGTGACACAGGGCAATGGTGATGTAAGTTAATGTAATACCTGATGATGGCTTGAAATGTTGTGAAGCTCTTTTATCTGCACTCTGAGATAGAGGGCTATAATGTAATGCTGACACTGAAGGTGAATCAAGAACATGGCCTGTATTTTGCTTTATTCCCGCCAAGTGGATATATTTGACCTTTTATTGGGGGGGGGTGGGTGGGGTGGAGGAGGTAAAGATGAGGTGACAATGCAGAAAGACACTTTACGCTTGTAGACGATATTTGTATATTGTTATTAGAATCACTGGCACGTTATTGGGTAGAAATTAGCCTGGACTCATTTTCCAGCCTAGTCTCTGTGCTTCGCAAGCAACGTGCACCCACACTAAGAGGCCCGAGGATCGATAAAAATGGGTCCTCAGGTCTCATTAACAAACTCAGTGTGAGCTGCTGGTTGCCCCTCCACAGGCAGTTTGCCCGAGGGAAGACTTAAATTTTGGGCCACCTACCTTGCCGGCAGCAGCCCTTGGGCAAGTACTGGGAGCAAGTGTTGGAACAGAAAAAGGAAGGTGGGGGAATTGTGACACCTTTTCTGCTCCATCCGCCTTAAAACTCACCTTTTGTTGGCAGCCACGGGGACACTGAACTATCGTGTGTAAAGCAGGCTCGTCATTGACTCATTTTACCAAGAGGTTCTCAAAGCAATACACAGTGCCATTGTTTTGGTTAAAGTGGTACAGTTAATAATGCAGCTTTAAGAAGTTGTCAGTAAGTTTCATTAATTTCCTTTCTCACACAACGGCAAAAAGCTACAGGAGCTAATGACAATGGGACAAAAAAAAGTGTACCTTTAATTGCAAGAATCCAAGTGAAAGGAGGACTTCTCAACAACATCTTGCATTTATATGGTACCTTTAATGTAGTAAAACGTCGCAAGACCCTTCACAGGAGTATTATAGGACAAAAAAATTAACATTGAGCCACAAAAGGAGGAATTAGGGCAGACGACCAAAAGCTTGGTCAAAGAGGCAGGTTTTAAGGAACGGCTTAAAAGGAAGAAAAAGAGGTAGAGAGGCAGAGAGGTTTAGGGAGGGGATTCCAGATCTTAGGGTCTTGGCAGCTGAAGGCACGGCCACCAATGTTTGAACGACTATAATCAGGGATGCTTAAGAGGGAAAAACTAAAAGGAACGCAGATATCTCGGGGGTGGGGTTGTAGGCTGGAGGAAGGGGGTGAGACCATGGAGGGATTTGAAAACAAATATAAGCATTTTGAAATTGAGGCCTTACTTAACCAGGTGCCAATATAGCTCAATGAGCACAGGGTTGATGGGCGATCGGAGCTTGGTGCGAGTTAGGACGCGGGCAGCCGAGTTTTGGATGATCCCCAAGTTTACGTCGTTTCCTGGGTTTATCTTTACATTCTAGAATGATTCTGGAATAGTGAGCAATTTTCCAATGCAAAGTGTCCTTCATATGGGTGTTAAGTGGGTGAAGTGTTCTTCAGGTATTCTGGATGCAGTACAGGCCTATCCACTAATAACAATATTGAGCATAGTGCACAATAGTGCAGACTCTAAGTGCTGCAGGAGCTTCTGGGCCACATTATCATGTGCACAGTACATTGGGCAGATTGTTGGCCCCACTGTCTCAAGTTACAGTTTAGAAGTTTTACCTTTATCTTTGCATCACTTTCAAACATGAAAGCTGCAATATCCAGCTTCTGTGAGGTAGTTATGAATTGAAGAATCATTATTGGTCCAGCAGCCAACATCCCTGGACCACAATGATTTGCGCACAATGAAAAACTAGGGGCATTGGATTTAATTACCCTATGTCCAGGATAGAAACATAGAAAATAGGTGCAGGAGTAGACCATTCGGCCCTTCGAGCCTGCACCACCATTCAATAAGATCATGGCTGATCATTCCCTCAGTACCCCTGTTCTGCTTTCTCTCCATACCCTTTGATCACTTTAGCCGTAAGGGCCATATCTAACTGCCTCTTGAATATATCCAATGAACTAGCATCAACAACTCTCTGTGGTAGGGAATTCCACAGGTTAACAACTCTCTGAGTGAAGAAGTTTCTCCTCATCTCAATCCTAAATGGTTTACCCTTTATCCTTAGACTATGTCCCCTGCTTCTGGACTTCCCCAACATCGGGAAAATTTTTCCTGCATCTAACATGTCCAGTCCCGTCAGAATTTTATATGTTTCTATGAGATCCCCTCTCATCCTCCTAAACTCTAGTGAATACAGGGCCAGTCGATCCAGTCTCTCCTCAAATGTCAGTCCTGCCATCCTGGGAATCAGTCTGGTGAACCTTCGCTGCACTCCCTCAATAGCAAGAACGTCCTTCCTCAGATTAGGAGACCAAAACTGAACACAATATTCCAGGTGAGGCCTCACTAAGGCCCTGTACAACTGCAGTAACACCTCCCTGCTCCTATACTCAAATCCCCTAGCTATGAAGGCCAACATACCATTTGTCTTCTTCACCGCCTGCTGCACCTGCATGCCAACTTTCAATGACTGATGTGCCATGACACCCAGGTCTCGTTGCACCTCCCCTTTTCCCAATCTTCCGCCATTCAGATAATATTCTGCCTTGGTGTTTTTGCCACCAAAGTGGATAACCTCACATTTATCTACATTGTACTGCATCTGCCACTCGTTTGCCCACTCACCTAACCTGTCCAAGTCACCCTTCAGCCTCTTAGCATCCTCCTCACAGCTCACACCGCCACCCAGCTTAGTTTCATCCGCAAACTTGGAGATATTACATTCAATTCCTTCATCTAAATCATTAATGTATATTGTAAATAGCTGGAGTCCCAGCACTGAGCCCTGCGGCACCCCACTAGTCACTGTCTGCCATTCTGAAAAGGAACCGTTTATCCCGATTCTCTGCCAACCAGTTCTCTATCCACATCAGTACATTACCCCTAAAACCATGTGCTTTAATTTTGCACACCAATCTCTTGTGTGGGACCTTGTTAAAACCCTTTTGAAAGTCCAAATACACCACATCCACTGGTTCTCCCTTGTCCACTCTACCAGTTACATCCTCAAAAAATTCTAGAAGATTTGTCAAGCAGGATTTTCCTTTCATAAATCCATGCTGACTTGGACCGATCCCGTACTGGGAAGATGATTCACCAATGAAACCAAAGCCAGGTGAAGGAGTCAAGAGTTCAGTCTCTGTTGGCAGAATTAGAGAAGCTATGCCAATTTTTGTAATCATACTTGGGAATACCACATTGGAAAATTAACCACAAAATTGGTTTGGATACAAGTTGACATAATTGATTTTACATAAGATTTCATTTATGCATCTGGATGTAAATGTGTACTTTAACAATGTTCTGTGCGTATTTTCTCATGTCTATATATTTAGAAACTCTGGGCCCAAGTTTCCCCCCCCTCTGCCATAAAGACTAAAGGGCACCGAAAAGTTACCTTTTAATTCTCCCCACTCCTCAGGATGTCTTCAGCCTTGGCGTGGCGCAGCACATCCAGTAAGGAGCAGAACCATGTTCCGGCGCTGAAAACAGTGCCGGGACCTCTGCACATGCACACTACAGTGTGCGCGCATGTGCAGTAGCTCTTCGCAGCCCAAATTCTGCGATGCTCTGCAGGCTGTGTGGGAGGGGCCTGAAGCATGCTGCCCCTAGCCCTGGTCGAATGGGTTCCCTCATCGGCGGCCCGCTGTGTTCCCTAAGGTGGACTTCTATTTTTTTTTGTTATTTATTGATTGATTGATTGATTGCTTATTACTTTGGTCTTGGTGCTTTAGGAGCAGGGTTCCTTATATTTTTTATTTGTTAATTAATTGCTTATTATTTTTGTGCTTTGTTTAGTGCTTTGTAAGTCTTGTTGCTAGGTGCAGGTCCTCTCAGCTTCCTTGTATTTTTTTTTATTGTTATTGAATGCTTATTTTTGTGCTTTGTTTAGTGCTTGGTGCTTTAAATGATTTATGCTGCTTTAATGTTGTTGTGAAGGTGTTTAGTGCTTTGCAAGGCCCTCTCACTTCCCTCCCCCCCCCCCCCACCTCTGGCTACCTGTGGCCACATACGCTGGCCTAAATTAGTTTGGAATAACTTTTAGCTGTCTAAACTTGCTTAAATGGCCAAAACAAGCGTAAATGGCTGGTAACGCCCCCTTTTGAAAAAAAAACTAAACTTAAAAAAAACCCTAACTAACTCACTTACACTGGAGCAAATTAAATGGCAGAATTGCAATTTTTAAGATACTCTGAAAAAATATAGTTGCTCCAAAAAAAACGGAGCAACTCCTGGGAAAACTTGGGCCCAATGAGTCACCGCTACATGAATCAAAATACCAATTTTAAAAAGCTGAGAGCCTAAGGGACCGAAATTCACCCCCGCCGGAAACAGGGCACACCGCCCGTGTTTGATGTGTTTTCACCGCCGCGGTCAATGCGGTGGTCTCTTGTGCAAAATCCAAGACTCTCAGTCTTTTTTTTTCGAGCAGGCCGTAAATCAGTCATAATGGGGGCGGAAGTGGGGGCAGAGAGCAGAAGATTGGTCATCAGAGGGGCAGAAGTGGGGGCGGGTCGACTGTCCGCTGCTGATGACATCATCACTCTGGCACGTCACCACATCTCTCCCCTTCACTTAACGGGGAGAGCCACTGCGAGCTCTACGATTCTTTTAGTTAGGTCCACTGTGCCACCAGGGAGGGTTTCAGCTGGGCTAGCAGCCTGGCACCCGAGAGGGGGTGCCAGGCTGCCTGTTGGCGGCCCGGCCAAACCCGGGGGGCATAGTTGTCGAGCCGACCTAGCAGCCGGCCGACAAAAAAAATAAGATGGAGGCTGCGGCAGTGCGCCCGCCCCTTTAATGGTAGCTGCACCACCATTTTTGCGCACAATGCAAACACAGTGCACCAACAAGAGGAAACTGTCGGGGGCACTGTATGGTGGCCGCAAAATTTTGAGAGGTAAATTTAGCTTCAGGGTGGGAGATCGGTGGTGCGCGCTTTGATGATGCACTCAGGAGGGCGGAAGTGGGGACCGTCGGAAAATACGCTCGCAGAATTTTGCGAGCGGCAGCCATTCGACAAAAAAAAATCGCCGGCCATTCGACACCACCACATAGCCGGCAGTAACAGACCTTATCAGGAGGCTGAATTTCAGCCCCTATTTCTCTTAATAATATGGTAATCCTCACTATGAAAGCCAACATCTTCAGCTGCTAAGAAGAATTTAAACTGGTCAACCTTTATTCTATTGTGACTGGCTTGTGCTTTATAAAGTGCAGCAGCCACAAAACAGCAAGCTGGACACATTTATTGACAAATTATTATAAAACCTGGGCAAGCTTTGAAACCTCAGTGCAGTAGCCTGACTGGACAATAATTAAAATATACAAAATGGAAAGCCAAAATAGTCAATTACCCCATTCTTCTGCACTGCATAAAACCCACAAAAATACATTTTGGAATAATAGTGAGTCGAATGCATAATTGCAGTCTGTCTCCAGCAAATTGACTGCATGAAAACATTTACAGGCTTTGAACTAGGATAAGGGACATCATCACTTTCATTCTAAGTGATGTGCAACATCAGTGGACTTGAAACCTTTCAAAAACATGTTCATACAAGTTGCATTCTTCTGTCCAAACTGTCATTCTTATCAATTTCACAGCTTCGAACATGATCGACTCAAGATCGGTTCTAGCCTTTTAAAGAAGCACTGCCACTTCAATGGGAACATTATCGGTGTGTTCAGTTCTTGGAATAATCCACTTTAAAAGCTTCATGCACATCCTGCTGGGTTAGGTGCTGGTAAAGGTTTGTGCTGTAATATACCTGCTGCGGTGCTGTTTTCATTTATTATCAGGTCCAGTGAAAACAAAATTAATTGCCCACGCATGGGACAGCCTGAGGCCATCACAACATAATTTTCGAGTCGGTCTCAAAAGGCGGCCTTACTAAAATATTTAAATCGGTTCCTCGTTGTAGAACTTCAATATCAATTACGTGTCCCAATGGGTGGAGTATGCACCATTCATGCTCTTGATCATTGGTATCAGGTGTTAAACGGTTTAATTAGCGGTCCTTGAAGGTCGTGAAAGGTGCTATATAATTTCAAGTTCTTTCTGTTCTTCCTTTAGTATGATGATGTTTAGCTAAGCATAATGTGACACATTCTTCCATTGGTCAACCTGCTAAATTTCTTTCAAGCAAGAAAACAAAGAGATTTATACAGTACTTTCATCATGTCTCTCAGAAATTTCTCACACGCTTTATGTACGATGAATTACTGACAAGTGCAAAATGCAGCTGCAAGATCCCACAACCAATAATGAGATAAATGATCGGATTGAGTTGGGTTGGTTGATGGAGGGGTGTTGGTCAGGTCAGTGGGAGAATGCTGCAATTACGACAGTTAACCAAACAAGAATTACCTTTGAACTGCCAAGTACATTTTTGAAAAAGTTCCTTTGAAAATAGGTAATGATACTTCAAATGTTGGCACATTAATACAAATGAACTTTCACTTTGAGACCAAAGATATTTTCCAGACAGAAAGTCCTCAGACAGGCTCAGATCTTATTCTTTAATTAATATTTTCTGGTAACACAGTTTGAGTAAGTTCTTAATTAGATCTCCACATTAATCCTTGATAGCTGTGATAAAAACTCGCCTGCCTGTGCATTAATAGTATTGATCATCGACAGGTTGAGCTTTCGCTCCCTTTTTCTGCTGCACATCCTCAAGCATTTATTATGTGCCATTCCTTTACTTGAACTAGTCAATGGCAGTACATTGCCAGTCGTCCACTGGCATATGTAGTTGACCATATTTTACTCAGTGTCTTTGAACCGTGAACGTTTAAGTCACAATACAGTGTAAGCTATTTGCGTCAGGTTAGTTTGTACATGGCCCTACATAAAAAAAATGCCTAAAAGAGTGAGTTAATATCGAGGAACCTCCAAGGAAACCTCAAGCATGACAGCAGGTCTGATAACAATGGGTCCATTTAAAATAGCAAAGTTGAGTTTTGAAACGAGAGGAAGTGATGTTGGTTTTTGTTTTTTAAATGCAATTCCTGATGATGACCACATCTGCTAAAAGGCACCAGAGCAGAGTTTCAGAGGACTCTAACAAAGGCAACAAGATTACCTGTGGAATGGCCATGCCAAAACCATACTGCTGGTAATGGACGAGTCCCAAAATCTACCACTTGATGAAGAGTTAAGTCCAATTTCCATAACTTTACAAAGTAACAGAGGCCGAAATTACCTCTCTCCTTAAAGCCTGTTACCGCCGACTTTTCCTGGAATGACCGCTGATAGCCCAATTACCCTTCTGAGGTTTCCTGTTGGTGCCCCGATCCTCCCCCCCGCTACACCGTTCCACTGCTGCTGATCTGTATTAAGTGCGTCATCACCATGCGCACCGCTGATCTAGCCCCACCCCCCGTCCGGCCAGTGAAATTCCACTCTGAAAATCTTCGGCTTGCCCGGCAGTGCCAAAACCTGCGGCATCCTTTAAAGGAGAGAATGCACTGTCGCTGCTGGATTTTTTTTTGTTGGCCAACTGCCATGTCGGCCCGACAATTACGCCTCTGGGTTTGGCTCTTTTACGCCTCTTGGGTGCCAGGCTGTTGGCCCGGCCGAAACTCTCCCTGGTGGCCCAGTGGATCGAAGTTTTAAAATCACAAAGGCTCTCCCCTTTAAGTAAAGGGGAGAGCCATGGTGACGCGGCACTGTGATGTCATCATCACAGCGGTCACTCTGTACCGCCCCCAAACTTCCGCCCCTCAGATGTTGCCTCCCGTGTAGTCACCGCCCCCATTAAGAGCGACTTCTGGATCCAAATTATTTAAAAAAAACAAAGAGAGGAATTTTGCTCAAGAGGTGACCATAGCTGCGGTAAAAACCATTGAAATGGGGTGCATGTGCCCCATTTCGGGCGGGGGCAATTTCAGCCCCACAAGTTTTCAGCAATCGGGCAGTAGTTGGAAGGGTAAGAGGAATCACCTTTCTTTTTCTTTTTTCCAACAAACCTGTGTTTGGTAACTCTAATCGTAGACTTGGAGTGTCAAATGGTCAAAGATAGAGTGGTGATTCAGACTGATTATAATGCCAGGTGTGATAGACAGAATTTTTACAAGAGACAGGAGAATGACAAGCACAACTAAACCAAGATGTGACAGAAAGGAAAGAGTTATGTAAGAAACCTGCCCTGCCACTTAGAATAACATTACTCGCATCACTGGCACAGACCAATGGATCAAAAGAGTACAAAGAAAAGCAGCAAAGAATTCTCCAGGACTCTCCTATCTGGCTGACGTGATCTACCAGGCAGGTAGGCTGACTGATTGATGGGTTGCCAGAGGTTATTAAGATGCCAATGGACTTGGCACAATAGCCAGCCTGATTGAAAGAAGAGAAGTGGAGCAACTGCTGATGGTGAGCAAGAGAGACTCCAAGAATGAGTGATTTCAGTATTGGGGAAGTTAAAAGTTGATACATTTGATGTTGTATGACATAAAGCTGAAAACAGCAAAGAGTTTCAAGATTAGGAGAATGAAAGAGGGAGTGATCGTTTACAAAAGATCAAAGTTAGATGATTGAAAATTGCAGTTCAAAGAGTTGTTTAGATTTATTGGTGACACTGTTTGATTTTCTTTGTCCAATTTCTCGCTCTCTCGTTTCACACTTTACTCCTTTTATCTCTTTGCCTTATGTTCTCTCATTTTTTAGTCTCTAACTTCTGTGTCCTCTCCCCTTTTCTCAGGACAATCTTAGCTGTGGCTCAGTTGGTAGCACCCTCGCCTCTGAGTCAGAAGATTGTGGGTTCAAGTCCGACTCCAGAGACTTCAGCTCTAAAATCTAGGCTGACGCTCCTGTGCAGTGCTGAGGGAGTGCTGCACTGTCGGCGGTGCCATCTTTCAGATGAGACGTTAAACCTGCTCTCTCAGGTGGACGTGAAAGATCCCATGGCAGGGGAGTTATTCCCAGTGTCCTAAGCAATACATATCCCTCAATCAACTTCACTGAAAAAAGTAGATTATCTGGTCCATTGCTGTCTGTGGGAGCTTGCTGTGCACACATTTTCTGCTGCGTTTTCTACACTACACTTCAAAAATCAACTTCATTGACTGTAAAGCACTTTGGGACGTCTGGTGGTCATGAAAGGCACTATATAAATGCAAGGCTTTCCTTTTCTTTCCTAAAAGACTTCCTTCAACCCATTGGCAGTGCAGTGCAAGCAAAATTTTTCTCATTTCCTCTTTACAACTATTTATTTTATCCCCCTTGTATACTTATTTCTTTAATTCTGATACAATTCTTGTATCTTCCTGGTTTCCCCATCTTGAGTAATCTTTCTTTGGGGTAATATATTAGCATGGATAGAGGATTGGCTAACTAATAAAGAACAGAGAGTCGGGATAAATGGTTCATTCTCTGTTTGGCAACCAGTAACTAGTGGGGTGCCACAGGATCAGTGCTGGGACCCCAACTATTTACAATCTATATTAACGACTTGGAAGAAGGAACTGAGTGTAACATAGCCAAGTTTGTTGACGATACAAAGATGGGAGGAAAAGCAATGTGTGAGGAGGACACAAAAAATCTGCAAAAGAACAGGCTAAGTGAGCGGGCAAAAATTTGGCAGATGGAGTATAATGTTGGAAAGTGTGAGGTCATGCACTTTGGCAAAAAAAATCTAAGTTATTATTTAAATGGAGAAAGATTGCAAAGTACAGCGGGACCTGGGGGTAGTTGTGCATGAAACACAAATGGATAGTATGCAGGTACAGCAAGTGATCAGGAAGGCCAATGGTATCTTGGCCTTTATTGCAAAGGGGATGGAATATAAAAGCAGGGAAGTCTTGCTCAAGCTACATAAGGTATAAGGTATTGGTGAGGCCACACCTGGAATATTGCGTGCAGTTTTGGTTTCCATATTTACGACAGGATATACTTGCTTTGGAGGCAGTTCAGAGAAGGTTCACCAGGTTGATTCTGGGGATGAAGGGGTTGACTTATGAGGAAAAGTTGAGTAGGTGCGGCCTCTACTCATTAGGATTCAGAAGAATGAGAGGTGATCTTATCGAAATGTATAAGATTATGAGGGGGCTTGACAAGGTGGATGTAGAGAGATTGTTTCCACTGATGGGGGAGACTAGAACTAGAGGGCACAATCTTAGAATAAGGGATCGCCCATTTAAAACAGAGATGAGGAGAAATTTCTTCTCTCAGAGGATTGTAAATCTGTGGAATTCACTGTCTCAGAGAGCTGTGGAAACTGGGACATTGAATAAATTTAAGATAGAAATAGACAGTTTCTTAAACGATAAGGGGACAAGGGGTTATGGGGAGCGGGCGGGGAAGTGGAGTTGAGTCCATGATCAGATCAGCCATGATTTTATTGAATGGCAGAGCAGGCTCAAGGGGCCGTATGGCCTACTCCTATTCCTATTTCTTATAATTATGTATTTCTCTTTCCTTTGATGTAATCCTTTTTTCCTTAGCATAACTTTGTTTTAGATTTTCTTTTTCAAAATCTTGTCAGTTTAAATTTTTCCTTTCTCAATATGCTCCTTGGCTGTACCATTTTTTAAATTATTGATTTATTGTTTAATGTCTCTTTCCTTTGCAGTTTTCTCATTTTTCTGTTTTACAGCAATTCTGGCCTTTTGCCTCCCATTCATCTTTTTGATATAGTTCCCTTTATATTCTCCAGGCTCTATGCTGCTTCTTTCATCAGTCAGCTTTGCTCGGTGATCTTTCTTCTCTTTGCCCTCCCTAGTCCTGATTCTCCTTTGTTTTTTTTTTCTCGTCCAGCTCTGCTCTACTCCAAAAGAAAGTTAGCAGTGAGGGATAACGGTGAGGACAGATCAAGGTAAGGTTGTAAACAAGGTGTTTGTAGAACAGGTTTAATATGAGCCTGGTCAAAATATTGGCAGATTCAATTATGTTGGTGTAACCTCAAACCTGACACTACACTCTCCAAATGATTTGGGGAAAAAAAATTGTAAATTGTCGGCGACCCAGGGTCAACCTGCCTCCCTCTTCCTCACTCTAAACCTGGTTTGATTATACAAATCACAATAATACAATCATTTTCTTGCTGCTGGGTTTGAGGCAGCAGGTTGCTTAGCAACAGAGCACGATGGGCAGTGTATGTGCTTCTTGTAAAGATACTCAATTTCAAATCAGATCTTGACTTTTCATATCTACTTCTCACACCAGAAAACACAGTACCTGGTATGTTGGTACGCCCGGGCCTGTAACAGCTTACAAGTTAGACAGTGGTCATAAATGCTCTTCCTCCTTGCTACACTGTACTAAGATCAAGAACACATTACTTGGTTTCCTACTCGAACTCATTTTTTCCCGAAAGATACCAACCGTTCATGTTTTATACTGATGGTCAGTGTGTTAGGGGCCTGATCAGTGTGGCAGGGTTGCTCACAAAAATCAGAACAAATGATCCACTCTACCACCTCACCACCCCCTCCCGTACTGCTTCTACCCAAGTCCAGCTGTTGGTGTATTGATCTAACAACAAGACAACCCTGCTATTAGTGTGAGCAACACTTCTGATGAGAGAGGAAACTATTCCAGTACATTAGCAGCTGGACACAGGAAGGTGGGAGGAAATGGATGGTAATGAAGGGGAGAAATAGTTGAGAATAGAGGGAAGAGAAAATGGATGGTATTGCAGTGGAACAGGAAAAGGCAAAAGCTGGGGCTGCTACTTTGTTGCTACTTGGGGTGGGAATCGGAAGGAAAAGTATCATGGAGTTGGAAGGGGAGAAGAGTGCCAAGTTGAATTGACAGGAGGGATGGAGCAGAATACCAATATGTACTGGGAAAGTTGAAGAAGAACATGTCTCTGTGAAACGATGAGGAGTTGGGTGGGGTGCACTCTGAACTCGGTCCAGAAGAGGAGGAATGGCATTATGAACTGGGGTGGCAAGAGTTGGACATGGGAGAATGTCAATTAAGGTAACTTTAGGGTAAGTGATTACCTGATTGGTCTGTCAAAAATCAAAATGTCACTTTGTTTCTTCTTATAAAAAAAAAATTATTAATTGAGTACAGTATTACGATTCTTAAAATAACCAAAATGTGTCTAGTTTTATTCAAAATTTCATGCCCTTGGTATTCCCTTTAGAAATGTATCATCCAACTTAATGCCTTCAACATTTGGATTTCCCCTTCAGGCGTTCATGTGCTCATGTTTTCTCTTCAGTACAAGTGAGGGATGCAATGTATACGGCTGTAAGTTACACATCAGGATGGTTCTTGAGTTTTCAGTTTTTTGGGGACTGTGTTAACTTTTTTGAAGCTGTTCAACTTTTGCTAGTTTTCTTGTATGTTAGCTTGTATGCATTCCTATGACTGGTAATTTATGGAGGCCTTGAGGGCAGGCCAGGCACTGGGGACACTCTGCATCTCCAGTTCACTTGAAGTCGTCAGGTTGGTTGTGAGGCGCTGGCTGAATATGGCTTTCTTAGCAGGGTCTTTGACTGCTCCAGCGTTGTTTTTCCTGCGGCAGGATAGGCGCACCAACATCAATGTTCTCGCATTGACCACGCTCGATCAGCTCCGATGGACGGGCCACATCGTCCGCATGCCCGATACTAGACTCCCCTAAAAAGCACTCTACTCAAAACTCCGACACGGCGAGCCCCAGGTGGGCAGAGGAGATGCTTCAAGGACACCCTCAAAGCATCCTTCAAAAAGTGTAACATCCCCACCGACATATGGGATTGGGGGTAGTGTGCTGACGTGGATTGAGAACTGGTTGGCAGACAGGAAGCAAAGAGTAGGAGTAAATGGGTACTTTTCAGAATAGCAGGCAGTGACTAGTGGGGTACCGCAAGGTTCTGTGCTGGGGCCCCAGCTGTTTACATTGTACATTAATGATTTAGACGAGGGGATTAAATGTAGTATCTCCAAATTTGCGGATGACACTAAGTTGGGTGGCAGTGTGAGCTGCGAGGAGGATGCTATGAGGCTGCAGAGTGACTTGGATAGGTTAGGTGAGTGGGCAAATGCATGGCAGATGAAGTATAATGTGGATAAATGTGAGATTATCCACTTTGGTGGTAAAAACAGAGAGACAGACTATTATCTGAATGGTGACAGATTAGGAAAAGGGGAGGTGCAACGAGACCTGGGTGTCATGGTACATCAGTCATTGAAGGTTGGCATGCAGGTACAGCAGGCGGTTAAGAAAGCAAATGGCATGTTGGCCTTCATAGCGAGGGGATTTGAGTACAGGGGCAGGGAGGTGTTGCTACAGTTGTACAGGGCCTTGGTGAGGCCACACCTGGAGTATTGTGTACAGTTTTGGTCTCCTAACTTGAGGAAGGACATTTTTGCTATTGAGGGAGTGCAGCGAAGATTCACCAGACTGATTCCCGGGATGGTGGGACTGACCTATCAAGAAAGACTGGATCAACTGGGCTTGTATTCACTGGAGTTCAGAAGAATGAGAGGGGACCTCATAGAAACGTTTAAAATTCTGACGGGTTTGGACAGGTTAGATGCAGGAAGAATGTTCCCAATGTTGGGGAAGTCCAGAACCAGGGGTCACAGTCTAAGGATAAGGGGTAAGCCATTTAGGACCGAGATGAGGAGAAACTTCTTCACCCAGAGAGTGGTGAACCTGTGGAATTCTCTACCACAGAAAGTAGTTGAGGCCAATTCACTAAATATATTCAAAAGGGAGTTAGATGAAGTCCTTACTACTCGGGGGATCAAGGGGTATGGCGAGAGAGCAGGAAGGGGTTACTGAAGTGCATGTTCAGCCATGAACTCATTGAATGGCGGTGCAGGCTAGAGGGGCTGAATGGCCTACTCCTGCACCTATTTTCTATGTTTCTATGTTTCTATGACACCTGGGAATCCCTGGCCCAAGACCACTCAAAATGGAGGAGAAGCATCCGGGAAGGCACCGAACACCTCGGGTCTCTTCGCCGGGAGCACGCAATGAGAAAGATGACCAAACAATCTGTTTTTGATGGTGTTGGTTGAGTGATAAACATTGGCCACTGCTCTTCTTCAAATAGTGCCACGGGATCTTTTACATCCAACTGGTCTCGGTTTAACGTTTCATCTGAAAGACAGCAGTTCCACAGTACAGCACTCCCTCACTACTGCACTGAAATGTTAGTCGATATTATATGTTCAAGTCCTCGAGTGGCACTTAAACAACCTTCTGATACTGTGACACCTAAGAAGGTATGTATCGTTTTACAAGAAACATTTATACCTAAAGAAGTAGTAACATGAACACCTGCACCTGAACAATTCTTGGATTACTGATATGATAGATTCAACGAGTGCCCTCGACGCTGGTTTCCAGGCCACAACATATTAAAAAGTCGTCAGTGGTTGCATTGCTTAGTGGAGACAGTATAACACGCCCTTTATAAGAAAATCGAACAGTGTTGTGTTGAATAATCTATTTGATTTCACTTTCCACTTTGCTGTCATATTCCACTAAACAATGCTCCAAATCATTTTTTTTTAATCTATCAGGGATGTCAGTGTTTTCTGCAGAAAACCTAATCAAAGACACACACATAATCATTCTTGCTCTGGGAAACTATTTCATTATTAAGGCACAGCTCTCAGAGGTCTGACCAAGAAGAGTCCTTAGAAAACGCAGATTGTTGCAAATAATTATATTCAACTTTGCTATCCTTTTTATTTTATTCTTTCCATTTCTGCAAATTGATTGCCTCAGTTTAAACACTGTGAGTGTGGGTAGTATCATTAGTGAACTAGCTACATAGAGCTTTTCTGTCTGATAACAGTACAAATATTCAGTCGTGCTAAATGAGCTGAATTAACAGCAGTGGATCATTCTCAACTCTCAGTGCTTCACTGATCTCACCTCTTCAGTGGTGCCTGTTCATTCAGCTCTCCCATACTGTGGCACAGTCATTCCTCTGAGCTGCTCCCTTAACAATATCATTAGTATTCACCATTGAAATGAAAGTACTTATAGACTCATTCACAAAGCAGCATTAATTAGAATTCTTTATGTACAATGTTTGGCCCATTAGGGAATCGTGGTTGACATTCCTCTTCGATTTTCTCAACAACATTCTTTCTTTCATAAAATACAGCAATTCTGTTTCCCAAAGGACCATTCCACACTGCCAACTCCTCCATGCTTGCTATTGTAAGGTTCTAAGGTGAACAGACGAAAGATACGTGCTCATGCGGGGTGATGTCAGCTATCATCTTACTCTCGAAATTATTGACCCATTAGGTTGAGAGGTTAACTGGGTGCTGCTTACTGTCTTTGAGAATGATTAATTAGGCTTGTTAACCCCTCATTGTATAGTTTCCTGAATCTGCACAAAATCAGGCATTTTAATGCCAATAGCATGAATGCCCAATGAAGCGTAAGAATCAATAATTCAGAAAATCAGCTGCAATCTGCAATAATGAGGTAAACAGTGTAGAGGCATTTAATGTGAGTGAGAAAGGACTCGAAGGGCATGCTGATAGAGTTAGATGAAGTAGTGTGGGAGGAAACTCATGGAGCATAAACACCGGCATACACTAGTTGGGCTGAATGACCTGTTCCTGTGCTATAAATTCTATATCCTGAGTCATTTGAATAGCTAAATGAGTGATGGGGAGTGGGGAAGGCAGGGCAGTAATTTACTGAGCCATGCTGCTGAAGGACAAAGCTGGGCAGACAAAGGTAACTGGAATCAAGAAGAGGAAGGACACATTTTATAAGACTGATGGGCATCTACCAACCCCAAATACCTAAAGCAGCAGCGAGGTAAGAGATGGCAGGAAGGGTTGGTGCTGTATATAAAACCCACAGGAGTTGTTAGAGATATCAGAAAAGGATGTCAGACGTGAAGAAATCTAATAAGCTAAGCGACTATATTGACTACACTCCAAAAGTATTTCATTGGCTGTAAAGCGCTTTGAGATATCCAGTGGTCCTGAAAGGCACTATATAAATGCAAGTCTTTATTTTTCTTTACATGGCAAATACCTGGCCCATGTGTACATATAAAAAAACCTTCTCTGCTTAATCTTGGATTTCTGGCTGACACTAAACAGTAAGAGCACTGCCACAAGAGAAACAGGGCAAGAAATGCTTTGTTTTAATGGGGACACTAGGATGCAGGTCTTCTTTTAATCAGGAAGTTCATACTGTAACTTGTGTGCACAGCTATAATTCTTAAAGGGGCTTCACATAAGGAATATGGGTCCATAATTGGTAGCATGCAGTCCATCTCAGATTGTTCAGCCATGTCACTGCTCCACATGCTTCCAATATCTCCATACTATTCTTCCACTTGCAAGACAAGATAGCCTTTAATCTAACATCCTGAGTTGGAAGTGGCCCAAAGAAATTTAAACCATCGCGTATTGTCGAAGAGACTCCATTGAAATCATTAGTTGTCGGGAGTTGGTGAGGCCAAAGGTCACCTGAGTCCATAACATGTCAACTATTTTGCCCAAGCCCATTTTCTGGTGTATTGCCTGTTTTTCTAGGCCAGAAATGCGCTGGAAATATTTTGCCAAAGTTTCCCCGATCTATGGGCCCAAGTTTCGGGCCGCGCCTCGAACAGCGCAGCCCCGACCTGGACGCCCGTTTTTCGCACCCGAAAGTGCACCTAAAAAATACTTACAGATTCTCCGGCTCCCTGCAGGTTCTCTGGAGTTGGGCGCGGCGCAGCATGAGCTGTGGGGGGCGGAGCCAGGTCCCTGCGCTGAAAACAGTGCCGGGACCTCTGCACATGCGCACTACAGTGGGCGCGCATGTGCAGTAGCTCCAGGTGCCCAAAACTGTGTGGGAGGGGCCCAAGCACGTAGCCCCTAGCCCTGGCCAAATGGGCTCACTGGGGCGGCGTGGATCAGGCTGCACCTCCCACGCCCAGCTCCTGCTTCCTCCCTTCAGCTGGCTCTCTCAAACCTCAAACCACCCCCCCCCCCCACCCCCGCTCCCCGCCAGCTCCCGCTCCGACTCCCCCCCGGACCCGACTCGACTCCCCCGCCCCGGACCTGACCTGACTCCTGCTCCCCTTCCCCCAAACCCGACTCCCGCTCCCCACCTCCCCCCCCACCCCCGGACCCGACCTGACTCCTGCTCCCCTCCACCCCACCCCCGGACCCGACCTGACTCCACTCCCGCTTTCCCCCCCCGCACCCGGACCCGACCTGACTCCCGCTCCCCCCCCAGACCCGACCCCCGGCCACCTACCTTTAACTCCGGTGCCGGGGGTGGGTCCCGCCCGGTCTTGCCGGGCCCATTCAGCCTCCCTCTCCTCTCCTCTCCCCCTCCCTCCCTCGCCTTCCCCCCTCCCTCCCTCGCCTTCCCCCGCTCCCTTCTCCTCTCCCCCTCCCTTCTCCTCTCCCCCTCCCTTCTCCCCTCCTCTCCCTACTCGCTGTCAGAAACACTGACAGACAGAGAGAGAGACACTGACAGACAGAGAGTGAGAGAGACACACACAGACAGACAGAGTCACTGACAGAGACACACACTGGGGGGCCCCATCCCAGCATGCAGTTGGAGGGCTCCTGGTGCTGCAGTCGGTAAGTAGAAAATGTTTTATTTATTGATTTAAAATTTGTTTTTAATCTTTCATTAATTTTTTTTGATTGATTTATTGGTTGATTTATTGTTGTATTTATCATTTATTATTGATGATGGCTCTTATTTGTAAAACTGAAGTGTTTAATGTTTGTAAACTTCCCTTTCTCTCTCTTCCCCCCCCCCCCCCCCCGCTTCCCTACGCCTGATTTGTAACCCAAGCCTGATTTTCTAAGTGTAGGCAAGGTTTTTCTGAGTGTACAAAAATCTACACTTACTCCATTCTAAGTTAGTTTGGAGTAAGTTTTTATTGCCTAAACTTTCAAAACAGGCGTAATTGGCAAGACACACCCCCTTTTGAAAAATAAAATCTGTTCCAAACTGAAACTGTTCTAACTGACTAGAACTGGAGCAAACTAAATGCCGAGAATTGCAATTTCTAAGATACTCCATTCTAAACCAGTTGCTTCAAAAAAAACAGGAGCAACTCAGGCCGAAACTTGGCCCCTATAATTCAAATTTGGCACCGCGCAGCATGTCCAGTCGCCTCGGGGTGTAGTACCTGCTGTCTGCACTGAAAAGTTGATGCCGTACCTTCTGCGCATGCACAATAAAAAAAGTTATGTATTTGACGTCGTTACAATGGACACACATGCGCAGTATAGCTCCGAGTTGGCAACTGACCATTTTTAAAGAGCCAATTTTGTGTGTTACAAGTGCTGTGTGAGAGCATTGGAAAAATTGGAGCTGCAGCATTGCAAGATGCAACGCGGCGCAAGGATCAAAAATTTCTTGCAGGATGAAGTGGAGGCACTATTAACTGTGATTGAGAACAGATGGCAGGAGCTTCACCAGCAGAGATCACATGAAAGTTCCACCCAACGAAATGAAGAAACGGTGGAACCAACTTGCAGAAGATTACTGCGCAATGGTGACCACCCCGAGATCTGCAGGTCAGTGTAAAAAGTGGCAGGACCTTGGTCAAGTAGTTAGTGTAAGTAATATTTTCATTTATTCAATGCAATTGCAATTGTAAATATGACCAGCTGTATATGTCCCACCCAGCAGAAAGACACCCTCTCTAAAAAGTTATATTTTCATAGTTGCAGATGAAAGTGGCACACAACAAACGAGAAAGAACCCGAACAGGAGGAGCCAGGTAAATCTGCAGCCACTGACACCCTTGGAAGGGAGGGTTGTTGCTTTGATGGGTCCTGCCTGGAGAAAAACAATTACCACTGCACAAGCTGGGTCCACACTCGAGGGAGAGGGTAAGTCCTGCAAATTCCCATTCTGGCTTTGTTAAATGTTAAGTACTGTGCGGGCTTTGGTTCCTGGGGATGTCTCCGTCAGCTACGCTTCAGTTGATGCAATGTGCTATCATTCATCGTGGTCCTTCAAATCAGTCTGCTGCCTGGCCTGTGCTGTGTGAGCCTATTTATGCCATCCACCATGTGCCTTCCTCTGCTGCTACCTATTTATCTGTGTTCTGTTATATTTTACAGAACTTGAGACCGACCCTGACAATGCAGACAGAAATTCAGATGAGGACATGCCTGAATAGGATAACATCTTCAAATCCAACCCTCCAGACCAAGAACATGGGGGTGAGGGGGAGGGGAAAAGGATGGAGCTGGATGAAGCCCCCACTGTTTTACTGACTTTGGAGGAGGTGTCGCTCATTGTGGTGACAGCCCCTTCCGTGACTCGTGGTTTGAGTGGTGGTGGGACATTCCATGGTTTCTGAATATCCGCGGCTGAGGGTCCCAGTGGTCGGGTGCAGCAAGGCACACCCAGGGCCCCACTTTCCGAGGCTGCGGGTCCCAGTGGTCCGGGGGGGGGGGGGGGTATAGCGAGGCATACCCAGGGCTCCACCACCCCAGGCTGAGGGTCCCAGTGGTGGGGTGCAAGCCACACCCGTGGGGAGGAGGGTAAGGAGAGCTCAACCGCGCTCTCCTGAGGTGCAGGATCTAACAGATGTGGTTCACATGATGCCATTGAGTGCGGAGAGCATTGACCTTACCCGATCACTCCTGGACACCATCAGTGGGGTGAGTGATGAAGTAGCGGGATTGTTGGGAGAAGTAAGAGCAATGACACGAGAAATGGGAACGATGTCCGGGACCATCAGTGAGGGAATAGTGACCATGAGGGAGGGAATGTCAGTGGTAGCTGATGTGCTGTCAGTGACCATCAGGGAGGGAATTGTCAGAGATAGTGCAAACACTGTCACTGACCATGAGGGAGGGAATGTTGTAGGTAGTTGAGACAGTTTTGCTCAACATGAGGGAGGGAATGTTGCAGGTCGTTGAAACTGTCAGGGCGCATAAGAGACAGCATGTTGGAGTTAGCTGCTGCAATAAGGGAACATGCCCAGACCCCGCGCCCATTGACAGAATCAACTGCCACTCCCACTCTATTCCCCACATCAGCTTCTGAAGAGCCCAAGCCGGGCCCTCCACATTGCCACCTGCCCCCTCACCCACCTCAACAGATGCGCACTACCCGAGATCTTAGAAAGAATAAGCTTGATACCAACCTCAGAAACACTGCGCCATCGCCAGCGGGCACGGGTGGTGGAGTCACCAAGAACAAGCTTCGAATAAGGTGGGAGAGATGGGTGCAGTCTTTCTTTGCTGCTGCTGTTGTTCTCATTGTTACTGTTGTTCTCAAATTAAAACATTTTGTATGTTATGTAAATTTACATGTTTATTAGTAAATGAACTTAAAGTTTGTAAGTGATCTTAAAGTTTGTAAGTGATCGTAACTGAAAACTTTAAAGTTTGATACAAGAATAATTTTATTAAAATTAAGTACAGACAGTTTTTTAAAACTTTTGAATAAAATATATTTTACATGAAAATGGAATCATTTTCATTATTTGTTTGATTATTAAAACTTCTCCTCTCTCCCCCCAACTAACTGCAGTCTTGTGACTTCTCCCCTTCACACACCCACCCCCCCCCCCAACTAATTGCAGTCTTCGGAAGCCTTCCAATCGGCACCTTGCTCCACGGGCTTAGTGCAGAAGGCTTCCAATCGGTCGGCAGCTCCCTCTCACCCCCCTCCCTGGGTTTGTTTTCCAGCCGAGCCCCAAGCCCGTGCCTGGGCATGGGGACGATTCTGCCGGCCAAAGCTACGGCCCTCCAGCCCTGTTGAAGACATTCGGTGGTGACGTGTGAGTAAGAAAAAAATTGAAAACTTCTGAAATCCAAAAAACTGCCATTTACTATGTTGACAGATTTTAAAAAGTTGAATTTTATTATTGATTTAAAAAAAAAAGAGTTTTCTTGACTCCCTCCAAAATCTTCAATTAAAAACAATGGTGGCTTTCAGTGCCGATTTGTCAATGTGCCCTACTTTCTGCTAACTCAACAGAAGGTTTTTTGGGAGTGGCCAGATACGCCGACCTAGGAGGAAAAATATTTGGCCAAACTGTGAAAAATTATGAAAATGGTGCAGACATGATGTAAAAAAAAAAAACACCTAGAAAAATCGTAACTAACTTAGTTATGCCGGATCAGATCACAGGGGGAAACTTTGAAAAAAAAATACGCCAAAAAAAAAAGCGCAAACGACCCAGGAAATTTGAGCCCATTGTCTTACTAAACCTAAATCCAATGAGGAATTATAAATCCAATAAGGAATCCAGGAGAAATTTCTTTCCCTGACATGTGGAGATGTGGTTAGAATGGGGAACGAGTTACCACAATGAATAGTTGAGGCAACTAGCATAGATGCATTTAAGAGGAAGCTGGATAAACACACGAGGGAGAAAGTAATAGAAGGATATTCTGATAGGGTGAGATGAAGTAAGGTGGGAGGAGGCTCGTGTAGAGCATAAACATTGGCACAGACCCATAGGATAGTATAGCCTGTTTCTATGCTGTACATTCTATGTAAGTGACTCGTCACATAGACACATGTTCAACTTCATGCACCATAGAGACAATGAACTCCGCACTGTGAACCAGTGACCAGGTGTAACCTGGTCAATCTTTAATGGCTTCCAGAAGTCTGTATACAAAGGTGAACTTCAGGTTATATACCGGGCCCAGCACGAGTGTACCTATGATCCTAGGACCTCCGACAGTAGTGCCCTCTGGTGGTGGGCAGACCATATGTAAATACATTACATCATTCCCCCCCCAGTTTGTGGCACAAGTCAATATTATAAGTTCAGACGGTCTACAGTCCTTCGCTCCCTGGTTGACTATCTCAGTACAATCCCAGTGCTTTCCGAGTCTCTCACGACTTGGGGCTGGGCGTTGACCACAGTGAGTTCTTCTGATGGCTGGACGTGAGTTGGTTGGTCGTCTAAGCTCACGGTGTCTTCTTCCAACTGTTCTGGTTCGTCAGTGTGTCTTAGCTTGATTTGATCAATGTGTTTCCTGCACATCTGCCTATTCTTGAGCTTAACCATATATACCTGGTTACCCTCCTTATCCGCAACATTGCCCGGGAGCCACTTGGGCCCTTGACCATGGTTAAGTACATACACTGGGTCATTTACAGATATGTCGCTTGACACTGCGGCGCGGTTGTGATACCACTGGTGGCATTGACATCGGGGTTCGACATGATCGTTAAGGTCAGGATGGACTAGAGAGAGCCTGATTTTGAGGCCTCTCTTCATGAATAGTTCCGCAGGCTTGACCCCGGTGAACGTGTGTGGCCTTGTCCTGTAACTGAGCAGTATGCGTGACAAACGTGTCTGCAAGGAACCGTGAGTTACGCGTTTCAGGCTCTACTTGATGGTTTGAACTACCCGCTCCGCTTGACCATTGGACATGGGTTTGAACGGGGCTGACCTCGCGTGTTTTATGTCATTGCATTTCATGAATTCTTGAAACTCCAGGCTCGTGAAACACGGTTCGTTGTCGCTGACAATGATGTCTGGCAGACCATGTGTGGCAAACATGGCTCTCAGTTCTCAATGGTGGCAGTGGAAGTGCTGGATAACATGATCACACATTCTATCCATTTGAAGTATGCATCCGCCACCACAAAAAACATTTTACCGAGGAAGGGGCCCGCAAAGTTGATGTGGATTCTAGACCACGGTTTGGATGGCCATGACCACAGACTGAGCGGAACTTCCTTTGGGGCATTGCTTAACTGCATGCAATTGCTGCACTGATGCACACATGACTCGAAGTCCGAGTCAATGCCAGGTCACCAAACCTGAGACCTGGCGATAAACTTCATCATGACAGTACCGGGATGCGTACTATGGAACTCCCATACAAATCTCACCCTGCCTTTCTTGGGCATTACAACATGATTTCCCCACAGTAAACAGGCGGACTGGATGGAAAGCTCATCTTTGCGACAGCTTTATGGTTTGGTTTCATCACCCATTTCCTTGGGGATGGTCGACCAGTCCCAGTTAAGAACACATTTTACAATCGATAGGCATGGATCCTGGTTGGTCCAGGTCTTAACTTGTTGAGCAGTGACAGGCGACAATCACCATGAGTAGCTCTGTGGGCATTGGCGTTTCTACCTCCGATGTGGGCAACGGTAACCGGCTCAAAGCGTCAGCACAGTTGTCGGTGCCTGGCCTATGGCGAATGACATAATCATAGACAGATAATGTCAATGCCCACCTCTGGATGTGGGACGACACATTGGTATTGATACCTTTGCATTCCGAGATATAAGCGGCTTGTGATCGGTTTCCAGCTCGAAGCGAAGCCCAAACAAGTCCTGGTGCATTTCTTTTACCCCATAAACACATGCTAAAGCCTGTCTCTCTACCATGCCATAGGCTCCTTCCACCTTGGACAGGCTTCGAGACATGTATGCAACTGGTTGTAATTTGCCTGACTCGTCGTCTTGCTGGAGTATGCAGCCGACCCCATACGATGACGCATCACAGGTCAAAACTAGACGCTTGCATGAAACGTTTAAAATTCTAACGGGTTTGGACAGGTTGGATGCAGGAAGAATGTTCCCAATGTTGGGGAATTCCAGAACCAGGGGTCACAGTCTAAGGATAAGGGGTAAGCCATTTAGGACCGAGATAAGGAGAAACTTCTTCACCCAGAGAGTGGTGAACCTGTGGAATTCTCTACCACAGGAAGTAGTTGAGGCCAATTCACTAAATATATTCAAAAGGGAGTTAGATGAAGTCCTTAGTACTCGGGGGATCAAGGGGTATGGCGTGAAAGCAGGAAGTGGATACTGAAGTTTCATGTTCAGCCATGAACTCGTTGAATGGCGGTGCAGGCTAGAAGGGCTGAATGGCCTGCTCCTGCACCTATTTTCTATGTTTCTATGTTTCTATTACCAGTAGCTTGTGGGAACACAACAGATTTTTAGCCTTCTCAAAGACTCTGTCTTGAAGTTCACCCCACACCCAGTCATCTCCTTTTCTGAGCAGATTGTGCAAAGGCTCTAATATTGTGCTCAATTTGGGTAATAAGTTACCGAAGTAGTTGAGAAGACCCAGGAATGAACGCAGCTCCGTCACATTCTGGGGCCTGGGCACATTTTTGATGGCCTCTGTTTTCGTATCTGTAGGCCTGATTCTGTCTGCAGCAATCTTTTGTCCAAGGAATTCGAACTTTGGTGCCATGAAAACGCATTTCGAACATTTCAGCCTGAGTCCCACTTTGTCCAGACAATGCAGAACCTCTTTCAGATTGTGCAGGTGCACGGCGGTGTCACGACCTGTGAATAGGATGTCGTCTTGGAATACCACGATCCTGGGGACGGATTTCAATAGGTGCTCCATGTTTCTCTGAAATATGGCCGCCACCGAACAAATGCCAAAAGGGCACCTGTTGTAAATAAACAGTCCTTTATGCGTGTTGATGCACGTAAGTTTCTTTGATGATTCAACCAGTTCCTGTGTCATGCAGGCCGACATTAGATCCAATTTGGTGAACGATTTTCCCCCGGCTAGCATTGCAAACAGGTCATCAGCTTTCGGTAGCGGGTACTGATCTTGTTTCGAAACTTGGTTGATTGTGACCTTGTAGTCTCCACAAATCTTGACCGTGCTGTCGCTCTTTAACACCAGAACAATGGGGCTGGCCCATTCATTAAATTCGACCAGTGAGATGACCCTGTGTTGTAGCCTGTCCAATTCGAGCTCGACCTTTTGTCTCATCATGTGCGGGACCGCCCTGGCTTTGTGATGGTTGGGCCTTGTGTCTGGGCCTAGGTGAATCTGCATCTTGGTTCCTTTGAATCTACCAATTCCCGGTTCAAACAATGAGGGAAATTTGCTCAGCACTTGAGCACAAAATCATCATCCGCTGATGACAAAGCTTTGATATTGGACCATTTCCATTTTATTTTCTCGAGCCAACTCCTGCCGAATAACGATGGGCCATTGCCCGGGATAATCCACAACGGTAGATCATGAACCGCTCCCTCGTACGACACTCTTACTGCTGCACTACCGATCACTGGTATGAGCTCTTTGGTGTAGGTACGTAACTTCGCATTTATCGGACTCAGCTTGGGTCTCTCTGCCTTGGTCTCCCACAGCTTTTCGAAAGTCCTCTGGCTCATTATCGATTGACTCGCACCCGTGTCTAATTCCATGGATACTGGCACACTGTTTAATTTTATCCATCATTATCGGTTGGCTCTTTGTTAGGAACGCACGTACGCTATACAGTTCCTCCTCCGAGCTTTCATATGCCTTTGGCTGCATTGCCAGATCCACGCTGGATTGATCATCATCCACGTGGTGTGTCGCAGCTCGCTTGCTCTGCTGTGGACACGTCTGCTGAAGATGCCCGGTCTTCACACACCCTCTGCATACATACTGCCTGAAGCGGCACTGATGAGGTTGGTGATTGCCCCCGATGGCAGGGTTTGAGCGGCTCCTGTTCTCGCATATGCAGTAGAGTAGGCCTTCGATGGTGAACTTTGAGCTGCTCCTGGCCTTGCAGACGCAGTCGAGTAGGCCCTGCCATGTGCAGCTCTGCCGGCCGTCGATACAATTTTGTACACAAAACTTGCCGTGGAGTTCCTGTTTTGTTGCGATATCTGCTTCATGCTTTTCTGCATGGACATGCAAGCCTGGGCAATGGTGATGACCTTGCTGAGATCCAGCGTCTCCGCAGCCAGCAGCTTACTTAAGATCGCCTCGTGGTTGACCTTGATCATGAAAAAGTCATGCAGCATGTCTTCCAACGCAGGCCCAAATTTGTAAGGCCCTGCAAGACGTCTCAGGTCGGCAACAAATGCCGCTATGTCCTGGCCTTCTGAACGAACGTGCATATAGAAGCGATATCTGGATATGAGGATTCCTTCCGTGGGTTTAAGGTGTTCCCGAACGAGAGCACACAGTTCTTTGTAATCCTTTTCTGTAGGAAGAATGGGTGAGAGCAGATTCTTGATGAGTGCATAGGTCGTGGGGCCACAGACCGTGAGAAGAACTGTCCTGCGCTTCTCTGCATCCTTGTCTTTGTTTGGGTCGCTTGCCACGAAATACTAGTTAAGACGATCCGTGTAATCGCCCCAATCCTCTCCCTTATTGAATCTCTCGAGAATTCCAACAGTACTCAATTGTGCTATGCTAGCCATACTTTTGCGTGGGTTCGTATTTGCCTCGTCGCCAGTTATGGCGTATGAAATGATACAATGAACTCCGTACTGTGAGCCAATGACCAGATGTAACCTGGTCAGTCTTTAATGGCTTCCAAAAGTGAAGATACAAAGGTGAAATTCAGGTTATATACCAGGCCCAGCATGAGTGTACCTAAGACCCTCGGCCCTCTGATGGTAGTGCCCTCTGGTGGTGGCAGACCTTATGTACATGCATTACAGTCTCATGTAGGTGGTAACTTTGATAAGATCTCCCAAGTACAAAGTACATATTCTAAATTTATTCTGATGACAAATATATGTATTCTCCCAACAAGTCTATATTCTTACAAATAAATATTTTAAGATAAGCCCATTATAGGTCCTTGTGCAGTATCACTTTAATATTTAGTTCCATGACACAGATTTCCATCTTTCCAGCTTTTACTCAGTTGGCAATGATGCCAAGTGGTCAACTGCTGGTTAGCAACCGGAGAGGGACCCAGAAGTTTCTGGCTTTCTTCATGTATTTCTTTCAACGCAACAAAAAATCCCCTTCTTTTTCAACATAATAAAAATGTTAATTTTAATAACATCTCCAAATGCAGGCATTTCCTGTTACCATGCGTGTAAATGGGAGGATTAACATGCAACTGAAACTTTCAGCAAACCAGGATTTGCAAGTTCCCTCAAAATGCCTGTTCAAGTGGGTTGTTATGTTGAATTGCACAGCCTATTGTCAGTTCTGCGAGGAAATATTAATTACAGATTTAGAATTTAAATAGCAATATAGCAATAATAATAACTAATGCCTCAATTTCCAATTGCACAGCTCAAGATTTTTCAAAAGGCCTTTCAAAGAGTCAGGAAGTATTTCTTCATACAAAGGATGATCAGCAGCTGGAACGAATTGCCAGGAAGAGTGGTTGAAGCCAAGACACTGGACCCATTTAATAAACAACTGGATGTTGTTATCGAAAGATGGCAAGGTTGGTATTCGAGAAGATCAAATAGGCTGAATGGATGCATTGTTAATTTGTGGAATGAGTTTAAACTTTCAATCAATGTCGCCCTGCGATTTACAAGAATCAAATTAAATATCAAGATTTACAGTTGAGAGTTTTCACCAGAGATATCCAGTTACAGCACTGTAGTTTACTTCAGAGATTAGACAAGTGGGCAGGGAAAAGCAGGTACTGCTTCCCCAATATTTTACTGATGTCAGTATGTGCATGCGCATCCCTATATGTGCAAAGGTCAAGTTAGGCCTGACTTTCAGGACGAGTACAGGGGTGTAAGCTATGGGCATCTTTTTTAAATGCTGGGGACACCCCCTTACTCTACTTGTGTCTTTATAAATCGGGCTGTTACTATCCCAGGGATGAAGTTTCTTGTGTAATTGTGCCTGGGGACAATTATTACAGGGGTATAAAGCAAATACCCATGTGAAAGATTGAACAAACTCGGCACAAGTATGCTATGCACGTAATAACACTGCGCACGAATGTCCTTGATTTTTTATACCTGTCTATCAATGCTCGCATCCGCAATCATCTCGGATCAACATAATTGCTCAAGGTCTATACATACAAATTTCCTGGCTCAAAACGGGTGTAAAATTAAGGGCAGAATTTTAGGCATTTAGAATTTCTGAAGTTTTTTTGTGATTTATTCATTTCGCCTCACCCAGACCAGTTCTGTATTTTCTGTTCCTTTGAATGCCTTTATACGGCTTCAATATGAGTCACATTAAAAATTGAAACGCTTCCACGATTGCAGGTTCTTAAACATGCCGTGCCTAATGTGCATGAATGATGGTTAGATGGCCTCAAACTTTAATTTTCATATTGAAAGAAGGAATGCAAGCAGTGCACGCCACACTTTCCTTAGATTATGCCGATTTCTGACTGGTTATCTGCGCTAATGAGATTGGCAGAAAAATGTACTTATAAGTTGATATCGGCCAAATGGGCGCACAAAGGGGCATAACTTTGAGCATGACTTTCCAATTACACCCCGACAGAAATTCCACCACCTGGCTTTTTAATGTGATAGGCCAGCTTTTAATATTTGGGGAATTTCTAAAATAGAAACCAAACACCAAAAGTTTGTTCTTCATAAAGTGGTCCTTTTTCCCCAATTATTTCTGTCTTTTCTGATGCACAGGCATCAATTATTAATGGCTCCAATGAATTTTCATCAGCAGTAAAGTAAACATCAGAACTCAAGCTGAGTTTCCACTCTCTGCCACTTCCTAAGCCTGCCCTTTGATGAAAGCCTTGCTCTAAGAGCAGAACAACAGCAGAAAATCAGTACAACTAGGGAGCGGATATAAAAATCAGTTAAGAGCTTAAAAGTTGCACAGAATCCTACCATTTTGCTGTCCCTCAGCACTGGGTCAGTATATTATACGCTCGATCAAACTGAAAGATATATACACTGTATATATTTTTTAAAATATGTCTGCTCTCATTGCCGAATTGAATGAATTCCTGTTGTCAACTCAAGTTTGCAGACTGAGAAAAGCAATAATGAGGATGTGTAAGTAAGAACGATGTCACTTAAATATGATGAAAGTTCTCCTCTGAGAAACATCCAGGTTGAACCATTTAGCAATAAATTCTCTGCAGAACTCAGCAGTTTCCGACTGTGTCAGTTACTAGAATGTTATGGAAAATTGGCTGAAGTTAGCCACGGGCACTTGGTGTCTGATGGATTTGACAAGTAAATGAAACATCAACTGAAGTAAAATTGTGTGCGGGTGTGCTGGGTCAGGGAAGGGAATAATGAATGAAAAGAGAACTTACCCAATTAAAAAGTTAGAGAGGTTTACTGAAAAGTATAAGGAATTTGGAATAAGGATGTGCAGCAGAGGATTCTGCTGGTAGAATGAAGCTTCATGCACATTCATCCGGTCACTCTGCATTCCCTGTTATATCAGTGCTTGTGAGGTGGATGTTGCACCAATCCCAACAGGAAGGGAGAGAGAAAAATTCCAGAGATAAATTATCCAGGTTACTGTTGTGCACTCTATAAAATGTATTTTTCCATGACATGAGAAAAGGTCACTTTCCTTACCTGCTCTCTTCTCTGAGAAGATTGCATGTTCATCAAATGCAAGATGAACAACTTTTTTTTTTATAAAAAAAGGAAACTGCTTTCCCCTTTTTTCTTCACTTCCCTGTCCTGAGGGCTTGACTCCATGTTGATGTCCTGCCCCTCAGGTGCCAATCACCCTCCGGTACCTTGACCAAATGGAATTTTTGCAAGTGTGAGCTTAATTGGGGAGCGACAGCAGGCTATTCAAACACAGGGAGCAACACATATGAACCCAATGCAGGAACAGTACCATGAAGAAAACCTCCAAAACATGCCTGAGGACTTTCAATTACAACTAAATTCAGACACTACAAAGAGAAAACTTCTTGCCAGATGAAACAATGGCATCTTCTCAACCATCTTCTCAAGGGCATTTAGGGATGGGCAATAAATGCTGGCTTTGCCAGCAATGCCCACATCCTGGAACAAATTTTTTAAAAATCTTACTCAATATCAGCATGTACATCAATAAAAATAATGCTGTATAGTTCCTGATAACATAACAAATAAAATATCCACCCTCCCTCTATCGCTATGTCACTGTACTTTCTTCAGAGCAAACAATGGAAATTACAAAGGCTCAGGAGGTCAAGTCATTCTCCCGTAATTTCCACAGCGGTTCTCCCGATCGGCCACCGTAACTTCAGCAGAAACCCTGAAGAGATGACATACGCCATTTACGTCCTATCTCTGGGATTTCCTGCAAAGTTACAGCCAGAGATCAGGGATATTCAAAATTTAGGAAGGATAGACAGAGTGGAAAAGGAGGCGGGGTGGTGTTACTGGTTAAAGAGGAAATTAATGCAATTGTAAGGAGGGACATTAGCCTGGATGATGTGGAATCGGTATGGGTGGAGCTGCGGAATACCAAAGGGCAGAAAACGCTAGTGGGAGTTGTGTACAGACCACCAAACAGTAGTAGTGAGGTTAGGGACAGCATCAAACAAGAAATAAGGGATGTGTGCAATAAAGGTACATAGTTATCATGGGCGACTTCAATCTGCATATTGATTGGGCTAACCAAACTGGTAGCAATGCGGTGGAGGAGGATTTCCTGGAGTGTATTAGGGATGGTTTTCTAGACCAATATGTCGAGGAACCAACTAGAGAGCTGGCCATCCTAGACTGGGTAATGTGTAATGAGAAGGGACGAATTAGCAATCTTGTTGTGCGAGGCCCCTTGGGGAAGAGTGTCCATAATATAGTAGAATTCTTTATTAAGATGGAGAGTGACAGTTAATTCGGAAACTAGGGTCCTGAACTTAAGGAAAGGTAACTTTGACGGTATGAGGCGTGAATTGGCTGGAATAGATTGGCAAAGGATACTCAAAGGGTTGACGGTGGATAAGCAATGGCAAACATTTAAAGATCACATGGATGAACTTCAGCAATTGTACATCCCTGTCTGGAGTAAAAATAAAATGGGGAAGGTAGCTCAACCGTGGCTAACAAGGGAAATTAAGGATAGTGTTAAAATCAAGGAAGAGGCATATAAATTGTCTAGAAAAAGCAACAAACCTGAGGACTGGGAGAATTTTAGAATTCACCAGAGGAGGACTAAGGGTTTAATTAAGAGGGGGAAAATAGAGTACGAGAGGAAGCTTGCAGGGAACATAAAAACTGACTGCAAAAGCTTCTATAAATATGTGAATTGAAAAAGATTACTGAAGACAAACGTAGGTCCCTTGCAGTCGGATTCAGGTGAATTTATAATGGGGAACAAAGAAATGGCAGACCAATTGAACAAATACTTTGTTTCTGTCTTCACGAAGGAAGACACAAATAACCTTCCAGATGTACTAGGGGACAGTGGGTCTAATAAGAAGGAGGAACTTAAGGATATCCTTATTAGGCGGGAAATTGTGTTAGGGAAATTGATGTGATTGATAAATCCCCGGGGCCTGATAGTCTGCATCCCAGAGTATACTTAATGAAGTAGCCCTAGAAAAGTGGATGCATTGGTGATCATTTTCCAACAGTCTATTGACTCTGGATAAGTTCCTATGGACTGGAGGGTAGCTAATGTAACATCACTTTTTGAAAAAGGAGGGAGCGAGAAAACGGGTAATTATAGACCAGTTAGCCTGACATCAGTAGTGGGGAAAATGTTGGAATCAACCATTAAGGATGAAATAGCAGCACATTTGGAAAGCAGTGACAGGATCGGTCCAAGTCAGCATGGATTTATGAAAGGGAAATCATGATTGACGAATCTTCTGGAATTTTTTGAGGATGTAACTAGCAGAGTGGACAAGGGAGAACGAGTGGATGTAGTGTATTTGGACTTTCAAAAGGCTTTTGACGAGGTCCCACACAAGAGATTGGTGTGGAAAATCAAAGCACATGGTATTGGGGGTAATGTATTGACGTGGATAGAGAACTGGTTGGCACACAAGAAGCAGAGAGTCGGGATAAACGGGCCCTTTTCAGAATTGCAGGCAGTGACTAGTGGCGTGCCGCAGGGCGCAGTGCTGGGACACCAGCTCTTTACAATATACCTTCACGATTTAGATGAAGGAATTGAGTGTAATATCTCCAAGTTTGCAGATGACACTAAACTGACAGCATCCTCCTCACAGCTCACACCGCCTAAGAGGCTGCAGGGTGACTTGGACAGGTTAGGTGAGTGGGCAAATGCATGGCAGATGCAGTATAATGTGGATAAATGTGAGGTTATCCATTTTGGGGGCAAAAACACGAAGGCAGAATATTATCTGAATGGCGGCAGATTAGGAAAAGGGGAGGTACAACGAGACCTGGGTGTCATGGTTCAACAGTCATTGAAAGTTGGCATGCAGGTACATCAGGCGGTGAAGAAGGCAAATTGTATGTTGGCCTTCATAGCTAGGGGATTTGAGTATAGGAGCAGGGAGGTCTTACTGCAGTTGTACAGGGCTTTGGTGAGGCCTCACCTGGAATATTGTGTTCAATTTTGGTCTCCTCGTCTGACGAAGGATGTTCTTGCTATTGAGGGAGTGCAGCGAAGGTTCACCAGACTGATTCCAGGGATGGCTGGACTGACATGAGGAGAGACTGGATCAACTGGGCCTTTATTCACTGGAGTTTAGAAGGATGAGAGGGGATCTCATAGAAATGTATAAGATTTGGACGGGACTGGACAGGTTAAATACGGGAAGAATGTTCCCGATGTTGGGAAAGTCCAGAACCAGGGGACATAGTCTTAAGATAAGGGGTAGGCAATTTAGGACTGAGATGAGGAGAAACTTCTTCACTCAGAGTTGTTAACCTGTGGAATTCCCTGCCGCAGAGAGTTGTTGATGCCAGTTCATTGGATATATTCAAGAGGGAGTTAAATATGGCCCTTACAGCTAAAGAGATCAAGGGGTATGGCGAGAAAGCAGGAAAGGATTAATAAGGGAATGATTAGCCTGATCTTATTGAATGGCGGTGCAGGCTCGAAGGGCCGAATGGCCTACTCCTGCTCCTATTTTTTAGGTTTCTTTGTTTCTAATTCCTGTAGAAATTCTATTCCATTGTCTTTTATCCATACAAATCTGGAAGATCCCAGGTTTGATCACACAAGAGGTAGATACCAAATAATGTGTCATGGTCAAAGTCTTCTCCTGGACTACTTTTGATCGCCTAGAAGAGTCTAATAAGAATTTTGTAGATTTTTTTCTCCCATAACTGGCTTTGGGATTTTTGTTCTGGTTTTTCATCTCTCCCAGGAAATACATGGCACCTACAGGGTAATGAGTGTCATGAATGGATGCATAAGACATCACAACTGTATTTCACATGCTAAATGGGCTAGCTGCTCTTTTCCAGTCCAAAGTTTTCTTATGTTTAGTATAAGTTCTTGTCTAAACAGGTATGATATCTAGCTCTGACTTGAAAGATACTGACACTAGTAGCATAATGATGACCAAGGTCTACTTCAGGTTAGAGAGACTTTTCACCATTACTTTGATCTTTTTAGTGATGAGCCCATTGAACGACGAATTTCAGCATCTTTTTTCTTTCATTTGCTTCTTATTTCTCAGTGGTATATGTTTTTAATCCGAGAGTTGGGATGGGTGAGATCATCATGGAAACTAGCTTGAAGAAATTAATGAGCCTAATGCAGTAATAATCGAATTCTGCCTGCCTCCCCTTTTGGGGTTACTTCTGAGCAACAGCTAATTGCAACTGCTCAGGTAATTACTGCCACTATCCTGATTTGAATTGTGTGAATCAGATGGGAGGCCAGTGCTTCAGGAGGGCAATTCCCACCCACGGCCTCCTCCCTGGGATTCGACTTGAAATAAAATCCAATTTATATCCTACAAGAACTGTAAGCAAGAGTGCCATTGTCCCGAGTGTACTGCCAGCAATAGGATATGGCTCAACGCAGCTGTGGACAGGAGTGTGCAGGCAGGGAATGTGTGTGTTCACACGCACCAAGAATCACATGTTCCTACTGGATAAATGCATCCGCTTCCTTTTTAATTTGTTTTTATTTTATAAATTGACTTTTATTGCTGTGATTCCAGACTTTGAGGTAAAAGCTATTTCATTGACCACATCTCCCGACTACTGACAAGGCCATGACTTTCTTGGGCAAGGGAAAGGAATAATCAGCAATACTTCCAGCTTTCCAGCATCCCTTGTTAGAAAAGCACGAATGGACATTGTGCGAGTTGTACATTGGGGCTCAGCTGTGATCCCTTCCATGATCAAATAGATGGCTGGCATTTATGGTCTGCGCTCATGGACCGACAATGGACTCTTGGGTGAGTGTGTGTTCAGGAGAAAATGAGAAAAATAAATGTTAAAAGGTAACACTGACCAGGGGGCCGGTTTGAGGCTTTCCCGCACATGTAAAATACAATCAGAATTTGACCTTTTAAACACATAATATAATGCTGCACTGAAAGGAAAACATGTGCTATTTAATCCTGTGATGGTTTACATGACAATATGGAATGTGAATTGATTGGTTAACAAATGCCATCTCCCAACAGCATCCTAGTAGTCACAAACATTCATCTTCTTCCCCCCCATCCATAAAATTAACTGTTTCACTGTTGTGGTTTCAGGTGCTGTGCTGCAGGGCTGATGCTCAGTGTTTCAGGAACTGCAGGCTAATTAGAATCATCTAATTCACAGAGGGAGTAAGAAGGAAATGCAGGTCACAGTCTCTTAAGGCACAGGTGTTCGACTGTGATTCATCACAGAATGAACTGCAGATTTCAGCGGTGCCATCGGAAGGAGGCAATGAATGGGGTTGAAGAGCTCCTTCAAAAAGCAGAGTGGTGGCACTAAGAACTTGCATTTATACAGTGCCTTTAAAGTAGTAAAATGTCACAGGAGCGTCATCACAGAATCGTCGACAAATACAGCACAGAAGGTGACCATTTGCCCCATCGTGTCTGTGCCAGCTCCTTGGTCGAGCTCTCGAATTAGTCCCACACCCTTGCTCTTTCCTCATAGCCCTGTAAATTATTACCCTTCAAGTATTTATCCAATTCTCAGAAGTTACTATTGAATCTGCTTCCACCATGTTTTCAGGCAGTGCATTCCAGATCACAATAACTCGCTGTGTAAACAAAAATGTTTCTTTGTGTCGCCTCTGGTTCATAGAAACATAGAAAATAGGTGCAGGAGTAGGCCATTCGGCCCTTCAAGCTTGCACCACCATTCAATAAGATCATGGCTGATTTTTCACCTCAGTACCCCTTTCCTGCTTTCTCTCCATACCACTTGATCCCTTTAGCCATAAGGTCCACATCTAACTCCTTCTTGAATATATCCAACAGACTGGCATCAACAACTCTCTGCAGTAAGGAATTCCACAGGTTGACAACTCTCTGAGTGAAGAAGTTTCTCCTCATCTCAGTCCTAAATGGCTTACCCCTTATCCTAAGACTGTGTCCCCTGGTTCTGGACTTCCCCAACATCGGGAACATTCTTACCGCATTTAACCTGTCCAGTCCCATCAGAATTTTATATGTTTCTATGAGATCCCCTCTCATCCTTCTAAACTCCAGTGAATAAAGGCCCAGTCGATCCAATCTCTCCTCATAGGTCAGACCAACCACCCCGGGAATCAGTCTGGTGAACCTTCGCTGCACTCCCTCAATAGCAAGAACGTCCTTCGTCAGACGAGGAGACCAAAACTGAACACAATATTCCAGGTAAGGCCTCACCAAGGCCCTGTACAACTGCAGTATGACCTCCCTGCTCCGAAACTCAAAACCCCTTGCTATGAAGGCCAACATACCATTTGCCTTCTTCACCGCCTGCCATACCTGCATGCCAACTTTCAATGACTTTAGTCAATCATCTTAAATCTGTGCCATGGGAACAGTTTCTCCTTATTGATTCTATCAAATCCCTTCATGATTTTGAACACTTCTATCCAATCTGCTCTTAACCTTCTCTCCACATATCCCTCGTCTCTGGTACCACTCTCGTAAATTTCTTGGGCCTTAACATCCTTCCTGAAGGGTGGTGCCCAGAAATGAACACAATACTCCAGCTGAGGCTGAACCACTGTTTTATAAAGGTTTAGCATAACTTCCTTGCTTTTGAGCTCTATTCCTCCATTAACAAAACCATATGCTATTTTATCAACCTTCTCAACTTGTCCTGCCATTTTCAAATATTTTTATACATCGAACCCCTGGTCTTTCTGTTCCTGCACTCCCTTTATAATTGTACCATTTAGTTCATACTGACTCAACTCATTATTCCTACCAAAATGTATCACTTCACACTTTTCTGTGTTAAATGTCATCTGCCATATGTCTGCCTATTTTACCAGTCTGTCTATGGTCCTCCTGAAGTCTGTTACTATTCTCCTCACTGTTTAATACATGTAAAAGTTTTGTGACATCTGCAAACTTTGAAATTGTGCCCTGTATACCCAAGTCCAGGTCATTAATATATATCAAAAAGAGTAGTGGTCCTAATACTGACCCCTGGGGAAAACCACTGTATACCTCCCTCCAGTCTGATAAACAAGCGTTTACCACTACTCTCTTCTTTCTTGCCCTTCAGCCAATTTTGTTTCCATGCTGCCACTGTCTCTTTAATCCCATGGGTTTTAATTTTGCTAACAAGTCAATTATGTGGTATTTTGTAAAAAGCCTCTAGAAAGTCCATATACACAATATCAACCACACTAACCTCATCAACCCTCTCTGTTATTTCATCAAAGAACTCAATCAAGTTAGTGTAATGTATATAATGACTCAAAAGACTCGTTACTGTAAACTCACTCAGATGCAAACCAGTTTCAACTTTATTCACGCCCAATGTGCGCACATGACATGATACTCGCTCTTATATACCAGGATCCACGCACATGCGCGTACAGCCCGATTACCTCCGACAGTGACCCCAAGCATCAGTACATAACAAAATCCCCCTTCAAGATCTTAGTATCAGTCACTTTATAAATTAAGACGGTCTGGGACTTTTCGCTCACAAGTTGATTGTCTCAGTTCAACTTCAGTTCTGGGCGAGTGTTCTGAGTCAGTTATGACGGGAGGCTGAGTAACCAATCTGATGGGAGTGGTAATGACCCTATCACAAACTGAAAGTCAAGATTCAGTAATGAAAGCAGAGCCTTCTGATGAATGAACATTGGTTGGTTTGTCACTGACTGCATCTTCCTCAACCGGTTCCGGTTTATCTGTGTGCTGCAGTTTTATCTGATCAACATGTTTCCTGCATGTTTGCCCATTCTTGAGCACCACAATAAACACTCTGTTACCCTCCTTGGCCGTAACAGTACCACTTTGGACCTTGACCATAATTCAGCACATAAACTGGATCGTTGACAGAGATGTCACATGACACAGCAGCATGATCATGATACCATTGCTGATTTTGACGTCTGTTTTCAACATGATCATTCAAATCAGGATGGACAAGTGAAAAGCTTGGTCTTGAGACTTCTCGTCATCAGTAGTTCAGCAGGGAAGACCCCAGTGAGCGTGTGAGGTCTTGTCCTGTAACTAAGCAATATACATGACAAACGAGTCTGCAGTGAACCCTGAGCCACACGTTTCATGATTTGCTTGATCGTTTGAACTGCACGCTCTGCTTGACCATTAGAAGCATGTTTGGACGGAGCAGACCTTACATGTCTGATACCATTGAGTTTCATGAACTCCTGAAACTCAAGACTTGTGAAGCAAGATCCGTTATCGCTCATAACAATGTCAGGCAAACCATGAGTAGCAAACATGACACGAAGGCTCTCAATAGTAGCTGTAGACATATTGGATGATAATAATACACTCTATCCACTTTGAATATGCATCCATCACAACAAAAAACATCTTTCCCAGGAAAGGGCCCGCAAAATCAATGTGTATCTTCGACCATAGTTTAGATGGCTATGACCAAAAGACTCAGCGGAGATTCCGCTGGTGCTTTACTTAGCTGCATGCAAGTATTGCACTGATGCACACATGATTCCAGATCAGAGTCAATTCCAGGCCACCAAACATGAGCCCTGGCACTAGCTTTCATCATGACGATACCAGGATGAGTGCTATGTAGTTCACGTACAAATTTTTCTCTGCCTTTCTTAGCCATAACAACACGATTGCCCCAACAGTAGACAATCTGACTGAATGGATAGTTCATCTTTGCGACGGTTGTAAGGTTTGGTGTCATCACACATTTCCATAGGTCAATCATCACTGAGGACACAACGTTTTACAACCGATAAAATAGGATCATGGCTGGTCTAGATCCTCACTTGTTGAGCAGTGACAGGAGTTTCTTCACTCTCAAAAGCATTCATTACTAACAGGAGATCTGCAAGTTGAGGCGTCTCCACTTCAGGTGTGGGCAACGGCAGACGACTCAGTGCATCGGCACAATTCTCAGTGCCAGGTCTATGACGAATAACTTAATCATAGGCAGACAATGTCAACACCCACCTCTGGATACGGGACGATGCATTGGTATTAATAACTTTGTTTTCCGAAAAAAAATGAAATGAGTGACTTGTGATCCGTTTCGAGTTCAAACAGGCACTGATGCATCTTTTTGACCCCATACACACAGGTCAAAGCTTCTTTTTCTACCATATTGTAAGCTCTTTCTGCCTTTGACAAATTTTTCAAAGCATACGCAACAGGCTGTAGCTTACCTGACTCATTTGCTTGTTGGACTAAACAGCCAAACCCACATGATGAAGCATCACAGGCCAATACAAGACACTTACATGGATCATAGTGAACAAGCAGCTTGTTCGAACAGAGCAGATTCTTGGCTTTCTCAAAAGATCTATCTTGAGATACACCCCAGATCCAGTTGTCACCTTTTCTGAGCAGCATGTGCAATGGCTCTAATAAAGTGCTCAATCTAGGTAAGAAATTACCGAAGTAGTTGAGTAGCCCAAGGAATGAACACAGACAGCTCTGTCACATTCTGAGGTCTGGGTGCATTTTTTATGGTCTTGTTTTTCGAATCAGTCGGCCTGATGCCATCAGCAGCAATCTTCCTCCTCAGGAATTCAACTTCAGGTGCCACAAAGACACATTTCGAACATTTCAGCCTGAGTCCCACTTTGCCCTGATGATGTCGGATTTCTTCAAGATTTTTCAGATGTTCAGCAGTGTCACGAATTGTGACGAGAATGTCATCTTGAAACACGATGGTTCTAGGAACGGACTTCAGTCGATTCTCCATGTTCCTCTGAAATATGGCTGCAGCCGAACGGATGCCAAAAGAACACCTGTTGTAGACAAACAGTCCTTTATGGGTGTTGATGCAGGTGAGTTTCTTCGAAGTGTCAACAAGCTCCAGTGTCATATAGGCCGACGTCAGATCCAGTTTAGTAAATGACTTTCCACCAGCTAGCATGGCGAACAGGTCATCAGCCTTTGGTAGCGGATACTGATCCTGTTTTGAAAATCGGTTCATCGTAACCTTGTAGTCTCCACAGATCCTGACAGTGCCACCACTATTTCACACAGGAACAATAGGACTGGCCCATTCATTAAATTCGACCGGTGATATTCACGTTGGATTCTGTCAAGCTCAATTTCGACCTTCTCTCTCATCATGTACGGAACAGACCGAGCTTTATGATAGACAGGTCTTGCATCAGAATCCAGGTGAATCTGCACTTTGGCTCCAATAAAGTTGCCAATGCCCGGTTCAAACAAAGAAGGAAACTGCTTCAGCACTTGAGCACACGAAGTGTCATCCATCGAGGACAATGCTTTGATTTCATTCCAGTTCCACTTGATTTTCTCGAGCCAATTCCTGCCGAACAGCGTTGGACCATTGCCTGGGATGATCCATAATGGTAAATCGTGAACCACACCATCATACGACACCTTCACTACTACATTGCCAATCACCGGTATGAGTTCCTTAGTGTAAGTATGAACTTGGCATTGACTGGATTCAGCTTAGGCTTCACAGCCTCAGTGTCCCATAGCTTGTCGAATGTCCTTTGGCTCATTATCGACTGACTCGCGCCCGAGTCCAGCTCCATTGATACAGACACACCATTCAGCTTCACATTAACCATTATCGTTTGGCTCTTTGCCAGGAACGTACACTTCCTCCTCGGGTATCTTGGTTGCATATCTGGGCCAGCACTGGACTGGTCATAATCATCAATGTGATGAGCAGCAGCATGCTTGCTCAGTTGTGGGCACATTTGCTGAAGATGCCCCACTTTCAAACAGCCTTTACAGATGTACTTTTTAAACCGACACTGATGAGGCTGATGATTGCCCCCACAACGCCAACAGGGTGAAATCGGATTCATACAAGTTGGCGGACTTTGAGCAGCTACAGGTTTCACATCAGCAGTCGAGTAGGCCCTGCTATAAACAACTCTGCGAGACGACGACACAATCTTGTTTACAGTACTTGCCGTGGAGCTCCGACTCTTTGATGATATCTGCCTTAAATTATCACCAGTCGCCATGTATGCCTGGGCAGTCACGATGGCCTTGCTTAAATCCAGCGTTTCTGCAGCCAATAATTTCCGAAGGATCACATCATGGTTGATGCCTATCACGAAGAAATCTCGCAGCATGTCTTCCGACACGTATCTGAACTTGCACAACTCAGCCAGACGTCTTAGGTTGCCGACAAATCCTGACACATCCTGGCCCTCAGCAGGAACATGTGTGTAGAAGCGATAGCGTGAGATGATGATCCCCTCTTTTGGCTTGAGATGTTCATGCACTAGAGTGCACAAATCCCCATACTCTTTGTCCGTTGGACATGCAGGCGAAAGAAGATTCTTTATGAGGCCATAAATTTTTGGACCACAAACGGTGAGGAAAACCGCCCTGCTCCTAACTGCGTCACCAGCTTCCTCCATTTTCTTGGCCATGAAATACTGATCCAGGTGGTCGATAAAATCCATCCAATCCTCGACATCCACGAATCTCTCCAGAATTCCAATGGTGCCCATTGTGCATGCGAAGGTTCTTAAGTTACTTTGTCACCAAATGTAATGTATATAATGACACGAAAGACTTGTTACTGTAAACTCACTCAGGTGCAAACCTGGTTCAACTTTATTCCCGCCCAATGTGCGCACATGACATTGTACTCGCTCTTATACACCAGGGCCCGCGCACACACCTCTGACAGTGGCGCCCCCTGGTGTCTAATGATCCTAAGCATCAATATATAACAACTAATCAAACACAATTTGCCTTTAACTAATCTGTGTTGACTTTCATTTATTAGCTCATACTTTTCCAAATGCCAATTAATCCCAGATTATTGTCTCTAAAAGTCCATCACCATCAACATTTGACTAACTGGCCTGTAGTTGCTGGGTTCATCCCTTTCCACTTTTTTTAAACACTGGTGTAATGTTTGCAAACCTCTAATATCTGTCACCACCCCCGTAGGCAAGGAGGATTGGAAGATTGTGGCCAGAGCCTCCGTAATTTATATCCTTACTTCCCTCAGTGACCTAGGATGCATCCCATTCAGGCTGGGTGACTTTTCTACTTTGAGGACTGCCAACCATTCAAATACTTCCTCTTTATTTTTATCCTATCCAATATCACTACTGCCTCCTCCTTGACTGCTCGGGTGAAGATAGATGCAAAGTACTCAGCCATGTCCTGTGCCTCTACAAGAATATCTTCTTTATGGTCCCAAATCGGCCCACCCTTCCTTTGACTACCCTTTTACTATTCATATGTTTGTAAAAGACTTTTGGGTTCCCTTTTATGTTAGTCAGTTAGCTATTCTCATACTTGCTATGCCACTCTTTTTCCCATTTTTAGATTTCCTTGGTACTTTCTATATTCAGCTTGGTTCTCTACTGTATAATGAACCGTACTTTTGTCATAAGCCTCCTTTTCCTGTCTCATTTTAATCTCTATTGGGCTAGAAATTCCAGATTGAAAAATAGCTGTTTTTCTGCGCTATATGCAAATAGCGGCCGATTTTTTAATGCCGAAATAGCGGCAAAAAAAAGGATAACGTTTCGCCAAAAGTTTTTAAATTTTAGCGTGCCCTTAAAATACCACCGTTTTTAAGAATGGATCTAAATTTTTTTTGTGTAAAAAATAACGCCTGTTCTGCGCATGCCCAGATGCTGGTGAATGAGGGGGGCAGGGGGGGGGCTGATCAAACTGGAGTTATTGGGATTTGGTGCAGGTCTGGAAACTGATCAGCAGTTACACGCCTCAGGCTGTGAAACACAACAGTTACATGCCTCAATCAGTTTAAAAATGCAACCACACAGAAAACTTAGTCCACAGACCTGTTCATGACTCTACTGGACACTTATTTCCAATTACATTTAACAACCCTGGAGATCCTTCAAAAATGTCGGCGCGCTAACCGGCAGGATCGCTCCCTCAGCCGGACACTTAAAGTCAGGTTGAACTTGACAGATTGGGGACTAGATTACTTTAACCTCTGTGATTGCTGATCCATTCAGGCAAATGTTTGCATCGGATGATAACATCCAAATATTACCACCTCACCTCGCAAGATGTGAAAACTGTTCTGCTCCCAATGTGTTTATTGACTTCAGAGAAATTACTATAATGTGAACAAATCCCAGAGCATAAATAACTGGCCTGGTTATACATTACTTTAGCTCAGATTGCAAATCTAAACTCCACAGTCTGGAAACTCCTGTCATCAATGCAGAACATAGAAACATAGAAAATAGGTGCAGGAGCAGGCCATTCGGCCCTTCGAGCCTGCACCACCATTCAATAGGATCATGGCTGATCATGCAACTTCAGTACCCCACTCCTGCCTTCTCCCCATACCCCCTGATCCCTTTAGCCATAAGGGCCACATCTAACTCCCTTTTGAATATATCCAACGAAGAGGACTCAACAACTTTCTGTGGTAGAAAATTCCATAGGTTCACAATTCTCTGGGTGAAAATGTTTCTCCTCATCTCGGTCCGAGGCTTACCCCTTATCCTTAGAATGTGACCCCTGTTTCTGGACTTCCCCAACATCGGGAACATTCTTCCAGCATCTAACCTGTCCAAGTCATCCTACAGCCCCTTAGCATCCTCCTCACAGCTCACACTGCCACCCAGCTTAGTGTCATCTGCAAACTTGGAGATATTACACTCAATTCCTTCATCTAAATCATTGATGTATATTGTAAAGAGCTGGGGTCCCAGCACTGAACCTTGCGGCACCCCACTTGTCACTGCCTGCCATTCTGAAAAGGACCCGTTTATTCCCACTCTTTGCTTCTTCTCTGCCAACCAGTTCTCTTTCCACGTCAATACATTATCCCCAACATCAAGTGCTTTAATTTTGCACATCAATCTCTTGTGTGGGACCTTGTCAAAAGCCTTATGAAAGTCCAAATACACCACATCCACTGGTTCTCCCTTGTCCACTCTACCAGTTACATCCTCAAAAAATTTTCATGATTTCCCTTTCATAAATCCATGCTTTCTTGGACCAATCCTGTCACTGCTTTCCAAATGTGCTGTTATTACATCTTTAATAATTGATTCCAGCATTTTCCCCACTACCGATGTCAGGCTAACCGGTCTATAATTCCCTGTTTTCACTCTCCCTCCTTTTTTAAAAAAGTGGGGTTACATTAGCTATCCTCCAATCCATAGGAACTGATTCAGAGTCCATGGAATGTTGGAAAATGACCAAAATGAACGTTTCAACCGTTTCTGCATAAGCTCCGTTTTCCAAGATGACGCCGCTAGCCCTGATTTCGATGGGACATGACTAGGTAAGGCAAGCTTTTTAAAAGTTGTATTTAGCACTGTCCTTAAAAATATCCTTATTGGGGATACTCGCAAAAATGGTGTTATCATTGGGTTTGACCCCGAGTGACGTCACAAAAACGGTTCTCAAAAAAAATCGTCCCTTATTTTTTTTTAAGGATAGTGTTACACCACTGGCAAAGTAGCAAAATGGCCCTAAATTTATTTAACTCCAAACAAAAACTTTTAGCTCCATCCATGGGCTCAATTTTGGCCAGGAGCTGCTCAGTTTTTTTTTGAGTAACTTGGTTTTTCAGGCGTAACTTAATAATTTCCATTTTGCACAATCAATTTGCACCAATGTCAGTGAGTTAGGCATGATGTTTTCAGTTTAGTTTTTTTTCTCTCAAAAGGGGATATTACCAGCCATCTACGCCAGTTCTGCCCATTTAGGCAACTTTGGCCAACTAATAGTTACTTCCAAATCTACTAAGGCCAGCGTATGTGGCCACTTCAGAAAACCCTTGCGGAGAGTTAAGAGGACCTGCACCTAAAGCACCAAGACTTACAAAGCACCAAACCTTGGAAACAAAAGTAATAAGCATTCAATAACAAATAAAAAATTGAAGTAAGTCCTACCTTCATCTTAAAACTCAGCCCGGGAAGGCAGCAGGCCGGCCGGTGCGGCAGGCCACTCGGCCAAGGCTAGGGGCGGGCAGGAGAACTGATAGAAATCATCCAGGCAGGAGCACTATCGGTTCACCTGCCCGCCCGTCCCTAGCCCTGCCTGAGTGGCCTCCAGGTGCGATTTCTAAGATTAAAGTGATTAAAGCTTCAAATCAAATGGAACTAAGCAGTCCGTGCAATTGCCATTCCATACCCCTACTCACAACATTTGGCCGGCATCGGGTCCCACACAGCGGCTGCAGCAAGACACGGAGAGGTTGAGAGCGAGGAGCTACTGCGCGTGCGCAGACACTCCACTGCGCGTGTCCCAGCACTATTTTCAGCACAGGACGCTGGCTCCACCCCCGACTCGACAGGCCACGCTGTGCAACCACAAGGAGGAGGCCGGACAGTGGTCAAAGTGGGAAGCAAATTTTTTGGCGCACTTTTGAACAGAGAAAAGCGGCGCATCTCCGGTAAGTGCGCCGAAAAACGGGCTGGACTAAAATTGAGCCCAATAAATGGAGCTAAATTGATCCTTACGGTGGTGAATTTCGGGCCCATATGTAGTCATCCAGGAGCTCCAGTTTTGGATGCACTTCCTTTCCTCCTCATGGGAATGTGTTTATTCTTTACCCGAACCATCTCCTCTTTGAAGACCTCCCATTGTTCAATTACAGTTTTGCCTACCAATTTTTGTTTCCAATCCACTTGGGTCAGATCCCTTTTTCACTCCAGTGAAGTAATTTTACACTTGACCATTCCTTATCCTTTTCCATAACTGTTCTCTACCTGAAGATATTATGATCACTGTTCCCCAAATGTTCTCCCACTGAAACATGCTCCACATACCCCACTGCATTCTTCAGAACCAGATCCAGCAATGCTTCCTTCCTCGTTAGGCTGGGAACACATTGATGAAGAAAGTTCTCCTGTACACATTTTAGGAATTCCTCCCCGTCTTTGCCCTTTACACTGTTACTATCCCAGTATATATTAGGATAATTGAAGTCCCCACTACTCTGTTGTTCTTGGATCTTTATGTAATTTTCCTGGAAATTTGTTCTCTATCTCCTTCCCACTATTTGGTGCCTATAATGTATGCTCAGTAGCATAACAGCTCCTCTATTATTCCATAATTCTAACCAAATAGATTCCATCTTTGATCCTCAACAAACTTCATCATTCTCCAATGCGATAATAGTTTCTTTCATCAATACTGCTACCATTCCTTTTTCTCCATCGTTATTTTTCGTGACTACCTTGCAGCCAGCAATATTGAGTTCCCAATGCTCTCCTTCTTTGAGCCATGTCTTTGTTACTATTATATCATAATCCCATACGGCAGCTTGTGCCTGCAGCTCCCCAACCTTACTTATGTGCATTTATATAGATGCACACCAAACCCATCTTAGGTTGCCTCACCTTTCCTCCTGACTGATCCCTCCTATTTCTGAATTATTCATTACTCTAATGCTCTCCCAATCATTTGTGCGCCTTGTTTCTCCTCTCTAATATTTCATCCCGTTGCCTATTCTCCTAACAAATTAATTTATACCCTCCCCCATAGCACTAGTTGACCTTCCTACGAGGACATTTGACCCAGCCATGTTGAGGTGCAACCTGTTCACCTTGAACAGGTCCCTCCTGCCCCAGAACTCGTCCCAAAGTTCCAGGAATCTGCAGCTCTGTGTGAGGTGCAACCTGTTCACCTTGAACAGGTCCCTCCTGCCCCAGAACTCGTCCCAAAGTTCCAGGAATCTGAAGCTCTCCTTCTTGCACCATTTTTCCAGTCATGAGTTAACCTGGCTTATCCTATTATTCCTATAATCACTTGCGCATGGCATTGGGAGTAATCCAGGGATTACTACATTTGAGGTCCTGCTCTTTAATTTCCTCCTGAGCTCCTGAAACTCTGACTGCAGGACCTCAGCCCTTTTCCTTCCTATGCCATTGGTTCCCACATGAACAACGACTGCTGGCTGTTCCCCTTCCACCCTCAAAATGATTTTCACTCGCTCAGTGATGTCCTTTACTTGGCACCGGGGAGCCAACACACTATGTGGGACGCACTTTGGCAGTAGCAGAAAAGGCTGTCTATCCTCCTGATAAACGAATCCCCTATAACCGCTGCATTTCTACACTTTGCTGTGCCTCCCTGTGCAGTCACTTGCCCCACAGTGCCATGGATGTGCTCTTGACTGCACTCCCGACTCCCAAGGTATCATCACGCTCACCAGTATTCAGCACTGAAAACCGGTTGGAGAGTGGCACACTCCTGGAGGATCCCTGCCTCTTCCTATACCGCCGAATGACCACCCACTCACTCTCCTCCTAAACTCTCTGTAGTTGCGGGGTAACCACCTCCTAGAACATGTGATCCAGGAAATTGAGCCTCCCGTATGCCCTGCGGTGACTTCAGCTACTCCTCAAACCCAAAAACCCCAAGCAACTGGAGGAACTTCCTGCACAAGTGACTATCCAGGACACATGAAGCCTCCTGGATAAATGCAAGGCACAGGAATTGCAGGTAACGAGTCTCAGCTGTCTCATCATTTTACTTTAAAGTGTACCTACTTACATGCAAGATGTGTTTAGTTTAGACAGTATTTGATACCGAGCCACATAAAGAGACATTAGGGCAGGTGACCAAACGCTTGGTCAAAGAGGTCGGTTTTCAGGAGCGTTTTAAAAGGAGAAGTGATGCAGAGAGGTTTAGGGAGGGAATTCCAGAGCTTAGGTCCTAGGCAGCTAAAGGCATTGCCATTAACATTGGGCTGATGGAAATCGGGAATGTGCAAGAGGCCAGAATTGGAGGAGCGCCAAGATCACGGTTGGAGGTTACATAGATAGGGAGAAGCGAGGCCATGGACGGATTTAATGAACAGGCAAGTCACCCCAGAACTCTCTCACATCTGTGCCTCTGCTCAGCTGAAGACAGCAGCACAGGAATGGATTGTCTCTCATCCTCTCAGCTGATTGAATTAAGAAACAAGTGGGTTTCATTGGAAATTATTTCTGATCAGTAATTGGAAATTTTAATTTTCTCTCTGCACTCCCTCTGGTTAACTGCTGAGTTGTTGCTCCCTCTCTTCCAACATGTGTTTCTAGCCTGAATCACACAAGCTCCCTTGCTGAATAAAGGCCAAGTTACAAGTTAAATACATGAAGCAATTCCACATTCAGGACAATCTACTATTAAAAGCACAAAGCCATTCAATAACAGAAAACAGTTCACTGAATTGTCATTGTCATTTCACTGAATACTCCTGACAGCTGATTAAATGTCACAGAAAACAGGTTGGTCACTTGGCTGGAACAGAGTGGAAATACTGTTTCAAAAATAAATCTGCACCAAAGGAACTGAAACCAAAACCACCGGACCACGAGGTGGCGCGAGCGGATGTCAACGGCAGCTTCGCATGTTGCAGAGCTGGCCCACATCCGATCTCGGGATGGGACTTAAATGCCCCTCGCCACCATCTCTTGGGTCAGTTCCAGTATAGCAACCCTAGTGTGGTCCACACTGTCCTGGTGGCCCAGTGGAGGCCATCAGAGTGCACAGCAGCCCTCCTCTTTAAGCGAAGGGGAGGGGCGTTGAAGCGCTTCAGTGCTACGGGGAGCATCTTCACCCCAGTAGCTGCAGTCCTCGCTCCAGTAACGCCCCAGGAACCGCCCCTAAAGGAAGTGGAGCAGGCGAGATTGTACTCCACTGGCTCGGAGGGGCGCTAAGCCCAATTCAGCAGCGGAGGCAGAATTTCTGCGTCAGGTGCAGAAAGTCCCGGCCTCAGCTGGTTACTGCCCCAGATCGGGGGCACCCCCGAAAAGTCCAATTCATTTTTATGAGATGAAATACTGCTCTTCTGCTTCTATTATATTCTCCATCAATATCAGGCAATCTTCCTTCAGTGATTTACACATTAACTTTTAATTAGATTATTTTACATCCGCTAATTGGAAATGTGTCTATGACACAAAACCTGATTGAAACCCAAATCATGGGCTCCCTCAATAGTTCAATGGGTAAATGCACAATATTCTTGTACCCACACAGTCATCAAGGGAATTCTGAATTATTTGTTGTATAACCTTTTTGTTTGGAGATTGAGATATTGCTTTGTGGTGACTTCTACTCTGCTCAGTTGTTTATCAGCTGCTTTGCTCAGTGTTTCCCCGCCTAAATTATATTGGGCCGAAAGTTGTGGTTTCACCGGGCCCGTACGAAGTGTGCACACACCGGTCGAGGCCTCGCAAATGCTGTCTCTTGAGGCGCGATGTGCATGCGCTGAGAACCGGCTTTTCTGATCTGTCAAAAGTTGTTCTACTCATCCCAGGGAGAAGGACATCTGTGCAGCAAATGTCCTTCAAACTTTTACGCCTGGTAAATGCAGGCGCATAGCTTACTTTTACCAGTGTAACACTTTCAAAACATAGAAAAATTAATTTAATCATTCATTTTTATATTAAAAATCCTGTCCCTCAGTGGGTAGCACCCTCGCCTCTGAGTCAGAAGGTTGTGGGTTCAAGTCCCACTCCTGTGCAGTGCTGAGGGAGTGCTGCACTGTTGGAGGTGCCGTATTTCGGATGAGACATTAAACTGCTCTCTCCGGTGAATGTTAAAGATCCCATGGCACCATTTCAAAGAAGAGCAGGGGAGTTATCCTCAGTGTCCTGCCCAATATGTATCCCTCAATCAACATAACACAAACAGCTTATCTGGTCATTAACACACTGCTGTTGTTGGGAGCTTCCTGTGTGCAAATTGGCTGCTGCGTTTCCCACATTACAACAGCGAGTACACTCCAAAAGTACTTCTTTGGCTGTAAAGCACTTTGTGGCATCTGGTGGTCATGAAAGGCGCTGTATAAATGCAAGTCTTTCTTTCCTTGATGTATAATTCTTTTTCGGCGTCTTTTCTCAAATACCAACCCAACTTCAGCGCATCCAATACTCTGCTGCTTATTTTGCATTAAGGCCCAGTCACCCATCATCCCTGTCCTTGCTGATCTACAAAGGCCCCTAGCCCTCCCAAGGCCTCCAAATTAAAATGCTCATCTTCATTATTTTTATGATCTTACCCCTCCCTCTTCTGGCCCTATAATCCACCAGAATTATTTTTATCTCTGACTCAAGCCTCTTGTGCATACGCTCCCATTACTCAACCATTGCTGGTCTTAGCCTTCTGCCGACTAGGCCCAATTCCCTCCCTAAATCCTCTAACTCTCCACCTCCCTCTCCTCCTTTAAGACCCTTTGTAAAACTCACATCTTAAAACAACTTTTGGTTATCTCGTCGCCAATGTCTTCCTTCTTTGTCGCAAGATCCAATTTTGTCTGATTACATTTCAGTGAAGCATTTTGGGATATTTCTTTTTACATTAATAAAGCTATATAAATGCAAATTATTGCTTTAATTGTAGTGGCACTACCATCATCTGACTGAGTGCAGTCAACTAGTCATTAAATTTTTTTTTAAATGATTTTTGTCCATAATTACTTTTCTATTTTATTGAATCATTGATTCTTACAGCACGGAAGTAGGCCATTCAGCTCATTGTTCCTGTGCCAGCTCTTTGAAAGAGCTAAACAACGAGTCCCACTGCACCGCCACCCCCCCCCCCCCCCCCCGCTCCTTTTCACTATAGCACTGCAAATTTTTTCTTGATCTGGGTACACTAGTTATTCGGGTATTCAATGAATTGCCAATAAAACAAACATTAAGGCTCTGGACTTGTTAAATAGTGACAACCATCTTTGATTTTCAGCCTGGCACACTCTCATTCTAACGCCATGATGTACAGATCTTGGACCAATTAACCCAGGGATGCTGTTGTGACATCTATTACTGCTCTGATATATTATGACATGGTCTGTATATTCTTTTATTTAACTTAGAAACAAATAATCAACAATGATAGATTACGGTCGTGTATTCATCAAGTAATTCACCTGAAGAGATAAAACATACATTGTTCACAATATGGCAGGGATTGAACTACTTGCACCCTGATCATTAAACAAAAGAATACACAGGCAACATTCTGAGTCTTAATATGTGCTAAGATGTAGTGCTGCATAAAGTGCATTACAATTATCTGATGCCTGCACAAAGAGAAAGCTTCAAGTTAGAACTTTGATTCGTCAGATAGTTAGTTGAAATTAATAGAGATATGGTGGTGCAGCATAACATTGATTCATAGAAACATAGAAATTAGGTGCAGGAGCAAGCCATTTGGCCCTTCGAGCCTGCATTCAATAAGATCATGGCTGGTCATTCAACCTCAGTACCCCTTTCCTGCTTTCTCTCCATACCCCTTGATCCCTTTGGCCATAAAGGGCCATATCTAACTCCCTTTTGAATATAGCTAATGAACTGGCCTCAACAACATTCTGCGGTAGAGAATTACAGAGGTTAACAACACTCTGAGTGAAGAAGTTTCTCCTCATCTCGGTCCTAAATGGCTTACCCCTTATTCTTAGACTGTGACCCCGGGTTCGGGAACTTCCCAGCAATGGGAACATTCTTCCTGCCTCTAACCTGTTTAATCCCGTCAGAATTTTATATGTTTCTATGAGATCCCCTCTCATTCTTCTAAACTCCAGTGGATACAAGCCCAGTTGATCCAGTCTCTCCTCGTATGTCAGTCCTGCCATCCCAGGAATCAGTCTGGTGAACCTTTGCTGCACTCCCTCAATAGCAAGAACGTCCTTCCTCAGATTAGGAGACCAAAACTAACACAATATTCCAGGTGTGGCCTCACCAAGACCCTGTACAACTGCAGTAAGACCTCCCTGCTCCTATACTCAAATCCTCTAGCTATGAAGGCCAACATGCCATTTGCCTTCTTCACCGCCTGCTGTACCTGCATGCCAACCTTAAATGACTGATGTACCATGACACCCAGGTCTCGTTGCACCTCCTCTTTTCCTAATCTGTCGCCATTCTGATAATATTCTGTCTTCCTGTTTTTGCCACCAAAGTGGATAACCTCACATTTATCCATATTATACTGCATCTGCCATGCATTTGCCCACTCACCTAACCTGTCCAAGTCACCCTGCAGTCTATTAGCATCCTCCTCACAGCTCACACTGCCACTCAGCTTAGTGTCATCTGCAAACTTGGAGATATTACATTCAATTCCTTCATCTAAATCACTGAAATATATTGTAAATAGTTGGGGTCCCAGCACTAAATCCTGCGGCACCCCACTGGCCACTGCCTGTCATTCTGAAAAGGACCCGTTTATTCCCACTCTTTGCTTCCTGTCTGCCAACCAGTTCTCTATCCACGTCAATACATTATCCCCAATACCATGTGCTTTAATTTTGCACACTAATCTCTTGTGTGGGACCTTATCAAAAGCCTTTTGAAATTCCAAATACACCACATCCACTGTTCTCCCTTGTCCACTCTACTAGTTACATCCTCAAAAAATTCTAGAAGATTTGTCAAGCGTGATTTCCCTTTCATAAATCCATGCTGACTTGGACCGATTCTGTCACCGCTTTCCAAATTCCGTGTAGATCCCATTATTAACAAGATGTTTGCCCCACTCGTCCGAAGGCAAATGCCAGAGAGTGGTGACACCTCAAAACGTTCAAAATCGGGGGGGGGGGGGGAAGGGGTGGAGTGGGGCATTTGATTAGCGCTTCAAATATTGCTGAAATTCAGTCACACCAGACACAAATCTGCTATCAACTATGGCCCATTGTGCAGTGATCTGGACAGGAAGCACTTAATGAGTCCATCCATTCTGTACCTGGCCTCAATTTCCAGCAGAAAATAAGTTACTTTAAATGGTCAGCAATTGCACTTTATGTGTTTTGCTCTTCAGAATTCACAGCTGGACAGTTACCAGTGGCAACAACTCACAATCATCAAAATGTACAAAAATAAAAATAAATGACAGGGGAGAATAATGTTTTCCTTGCCAGTCAGTCAACTTTCAGTTAACAGCAAATAATGAGAATTTCAGTCAATTACTTCAACAAAATCAATTTTTTTCCAGAAAATAAAAAGGAAAATAACGGTTCAGCTGGGTCATCTAAAATGATGAGAAAAAAGAAAGACTGGGACTTATATAGCACCTTACATGACCACAGGATGTCCCAAAACACTTGAGAGCCAAAAATTACTTTTGAAATAAAGAAAGAAAGACTTACATTTATATAGTACCTTTCATGACGACCGGACATCTCAAACTACTTTACAGCCAATGCAGTAATTTGGAGTGTAGTCACTGCTGTAATATGGGAAATGTGGCAGCCAAATTGTATACAGCAAGCTCCCACAAACAGCAATATGTTTCAGATACTGCTTTGAAAATCCACCTGAGGGGACAGACGGGGCTTCGGTTTAACATCTCATCTGAAAGACGGCATCTCCCACAATGCACTGGAAAGTCAGCTTAGACTTATGCACTCAAGTCCCTGGAATGGGATTTGAAACCACAACCTTTCTTCTCCGAGGCGAGTGTGCTACCCACTGAGCCACAGCTGACACCGAAGTGCATCTTGTAGATGGTGCACACTGTAGCCACAGTGCCATATAGTCAGTGTTGTAATGTAGGAAATGCAGCAGGCAATTTGTGCACAGCAAGCTCCCACAAACAGCATACAATAATGTACAAATAATCTGCTTTAGTAATGCTCGTTGAAGGATAAATGTTGGCCAGAACACCCCCCTGCTCTTTTATATAACAATGTCCCCTCCCATTCAAAATAGTGCCAGGGAATCTTTTACATCCACCTGAGAGTGCTGATGGGGCTTCGGTTTAATGTCTCATCTGAAAGACGGCACCTCCAACAGTGCAGCACTCCCTCAGTACTGCATGGAGCATCAGACTTTGTGCTCAAGTCTCTGGAATTCACATTGATTCATAATCTAATGTATTCTTTCATGGACCTTTGTTTTTATATCCATTCCTGGGATGCTGGCATCGCTGCTAAGGCCACCATTTATTGCCCATCCCTAATTGCCCTTGAGAAGGTGGTGGCAAGCTACCTTCTTGAACTGCTGCAGTCTGCGTGGTGAAGGTACTCCCAGAGTGACGCCATTTGGGTCCCAATTCAGCAGCCTTAACGCCCAAATAATGGGCACTACGCAACCATATTTTTTGCTTAAACTTTAAACATTTGATCATTTTGAACACTAATGTAAAGCCCCAATCAAACTCAGTGCATCACTATTCATTTGCTAAAGGCTACTAGACCTTTGGTTGTGACTAAGCGATAGGCTTGTTCTGGATTTGCATATTAAATCAGAGTCAGCTAGACAGCAAATGTGACCATTGTAGAATGACTTATGAAGATTATAAATGTTGATGAGGGCACAAGAGTTGAACAGATATTTTGCATCTGTTCTTACCTGTGAGAAGGTTAGATTTGCTCCTTGCAGATAAGACAAGCTGTGGCGAGTGACTCACCAAAGCTTTTCCATCACCTATAAGGCACCATGTCAAGACTTTGATGGAAAACTGTTCACTTGCCTGGGTGAGTGTAGCTCCAACAACCCTCAAGAAGCTCAGCATCATCCAGGTCAAAGCAGACCGCTTAATTGGCACCCCACACAAAACCTTAAACACCAACAACCAACATGCCAGAGCATGTACCACTCACTTTCAAGGACAAGGGCGGCGGGCACATGGGAACACCATCACCTCAAGTTCCTCTTCAAGTCACACACCATTCTGACTTGGAAATATATTGCCGATCCTTTATCGCTGGGTCAAAATTCTGGAAGTCCGTTTAAACCAGCACTGTGGGATTACCTTCACCACATGGACTGCAGCGGTTCAAGAAGGTTACTGAAGGAAGTAAGGGTTAAAATTGCACAGGCTCTAGCCACAATCTTCAATCCTCCTCAGATATGGGGGTGGTGCCAGAGGATTGGAGGATTGCAAATGTTGCATCCATGTTTAAAAAGGAGAGGGATAAACATGACAACTACATACCAGGCAGCTTAACGTCATTGGTAGGGAAACTTTTAGAGGTAATAATCTGGGACAAAATTAATTGCCATTTGGAAAAATATGGGTTAATAAATGAAAGTCAGTGTGGATTTGCTAAAGACAAATCGTGTTTGACTAACTTGATTGAGTTCACTGATGAAGTAAAGGAAAGGGTTGATGAGGGTAGTGTGGTTGATGTTGTGTATCTGTATTTTCAGAAGGCGTTGGACAAAGTACCACATAATAGAACTGTCAGTAAAATTAAAGGCCATGGGATTTAAGAGGCAGTGGCAGTGTGGGTACAAAATTGGCTAAGGGATGGAAAGCAGAGACTGAACGGTCATTGTTCAGACTCGTGTGATAATAAGAACATAAGAACATAAGAATTAGGAGCACGAGTAGACCATTCGGCCCCCCGAGCCTGCTCCGCCATTCAATGAGATCATGGCTGATCATCTACCTCAACTCCACTTTCCTGCACTATCCCCATATTCCTTGATTCCCTTAATATCCAAAAATCTATCGATCTCAATATACTCAAAGACTGATCCTCCACAGCCCTCTGGGGTAGAGAATTCCAAAGATTCACCACCCTCTGAGTGAGGAAGTTTCTCCTCATCTTAGTCCTAACTCCTTATTCTGAGTTCTAGACTCCCCAGCCAGAGGAAACATCCTTCCTGCATCTACCTTGTCAAGCCCTGTAGGAATTTTGAATGTTTCAATGAGATCACCTCTCATTTTTCTCAAGTTGAGAGAATATAGGCCAGATCTACTCAATCTCTCCTCATAGGACAATACCCCCATCCCAGGAATCAGTCTGGTGAACCTTTGTTGCAATCCCTCAATGGCAAGTATATCCTTCCTTAGATAAGGAGAGCAAAACTGCATACAATACTCCAGGTGCAGTCTCACCAGGGCCCTATATAATTGCAGTGATATCTTTACTTTTATACTCAAATCCTCTTGTAATAAAGGCCAACATACCATTTGCTTTCTTAATTGCTTGCTGTACCTGCATGTTAATTTTGAGTGATTCGTGTACATGGACACACAGGTCCCTCTGAACACCAACATTTCCCAATCTCTTACCATTTAAAAAATACTTTGCTTTTCTATTTTTCCTATCAAAGTGGATAACTTCACATTTCTCCACATTATATTCCACTCACTTAGCCTGTCTATATCCCATTGAAGTCTCTTTGCACCCTCCTCACAACTTACATTCCCACCTAGCTTTGTATCATCAGCGTTGGATATATTACATGTGGTCCCCTCATCTAAGTCATTGAAATGAATTGTAAATAGCCAAGGCCCAAGCACCGGTCCTTGCGGCACCCCACTAGTTACAGCCTGCCAACCTGAAAATGACCTGGTTATTCCTCCTCTCTGTTTTCTGTCCGTTAACCAATCCTTAATCCATGCTAGTACATTACCCCCAATCCCATGAGCCCTAATTTTGTTCAATAACCTCTTGTGTGGCACCTTATCAAGTGCCTTCTGAAAATCCAAATACAGCACATCCACTGGTCCCCCCTTTTCTATTGTGCTAGTTATAACCTCAAAAAACTCTAACAGATGTGTCAAACTTGATTTCCCTTTCATAAATCCACATCGACTCTGCCCATTTCTATTATTAGTTTCTAAGTGCCCTCTTACCACGTCCTTCATAATAGATTCTAGCATCTTCCCTACTACTGATGTCAGGCTAACTGGTCTGCAGTTCCCCATTTTCTATCTCCCTGCTTTCTTAAATAGCGGGGTAACATTAGCTACCTTCCAATCTGCAGGAACCGTTCTAGAATCTATGGAATTTTGGAAGATGACAACCAAAACATCCCCATTATACTTTCTCCTGTGTCAGCCTGTAGGGGACCCATATTTGCTTTTGCTAATCTTTTCCCTTGAACATACATATAGAAGCTTTTAGTCTGTCTTTATGTCTCTCGCTAGTTTACTCTCATATTCTATTTCCCCTGATGTTCCCCAAGGGTTGGCTTTGGAACAATTGCTCTTTTTAATATATATTAATGACCTGCACTTGGGTATACAGGGCATAATTTCAAAATTTGCAGATGATATAAAACTAAGAAGTGTAGTAAACAATGAGAAGAATAGTAACAGACTTTACGAGGACACAGACTGACCGGTGAAATGGGAAGACAGATGGCAGATGAAATTCAATATAAAGTAGTGGGAAGTGATATATTTTGGTAGGAAGAATGAGAAGAGGCAGTATAAACTAAATGCTACAATTTTAAAGGGGTACAGAACGAGAGAGAGGCCAGATTGCACACAAAAGTGGCCGGACAAGTTGAGAAAGTTGTTAAAAAAGCTACTCCCATTACCTTGCTTTATTCTCATTGCCCTGTATCTCCCTCGGCTTCAAATATTTATCTACTTTTCCCATAAAAGATGCATTCATCTCTACATAGGATTACATTGGATATACTGCACAGAAACAGGCCATGCCAAACCTCCTCCTGTCTTTTATCATCTAAATCTATCAGCATAATGTTCTATTACCTTTTCTATCATATGCTAGTCTAGCCTCCCCTTATATACATCTATACTATTTGCTTCAACCACTCCCTGGGCTAGCGAGTTCCACATTCTCACCACTCTTTGGGTAAAGAAGCTTCTTCTGAATTCCCTATTGGATTTCTTGGTGACTTTCTTATATTGATAGCCTCTAGTTATGCTCCTCCCCACAAGTGGAAACATTCGTTCTGTATCCACGCTTTCAGTTCATCTCCGTCCTTTAGCATCTTTTCACTGAGTGTATATGCTTATTCCTTCTTTTTCCTCCAAAATTATTAGCTTGTACTTTATCCACATTAAATTGCAGCTGCAACTTGTCTGCCCATTCTGCTTACTTTTGTGTCATCAGCAAATTTCAAGATTATGCTTCCAATGTCCAAGTCCAACTCAATTAGATATACACCAAGAACAAAAATGGACCCAACACTATCCTCAGAGTACATCACTGCCAACTTTCTCCAATCCGAGAAAACACCCACTGATCCCAACTCTTGGTTTCCTGTCCATCAGCCATTCTCTGGTCGGTGCCGACAGCTCTGCGCAGCGGGAACCTGCCAGTGACTGGGTGGCACGTCCGCCCTTAAAGGGGATGGCGCACCGCCACGGCCAACACTTTATTTTAATTGTCGGCCGACTTTGCGATTGGCCGGACAATGGCAGCCAAGACTTCGGCCGGGCCGCCGACATGCAGCTCGGCGCCCCCCTTTTCAGTGCCGGCCCGCTGGCCTGGCTGAAACCCTCCCTGGTGGCTCAGTGGGCGCCAAGTAGGCCTCGCAGCGTCCCTCCCCTTTAAGTGAAGGGGAGGGATGTATCTAAGCATAAGCGTCACATGGCATGTCCGCATCACGCTGACATCATCAGCATTGCGCGACCGACACCGCCCACCCGACTCACTTCCGCCCCTCTGCCGCCCCAAGGATTTTTTCAAAGAAAAGTGGGCAATTTCCCTCTATTCCCCGCTCCATCGATTGCAGCGGCAATTCAACAAACGATTTTAATTTTCCGCCCCAAATGTGGTGGAGGGCAATTTCAGCCCCAAAGTTTCTGAGTCTGCCTGAGCTGATCTTTCCAGTTTATATAGCTGTGCCTCAACTGGTACATTTACCTGCAAAGTCATCAGGGACTTTGGCAATTTTTAAGTCCTAATTCAATGACAAAAGTATTGTAGTAAACAGCCAATCGTGCTAAATAAGAGTTGGTATCTACTGGTCTTGCAGCTGTCACTTTAAATGACTCTGAGGACCCCTGAAGTGTTGCTGTGCAGGGAAAATCTTGGGCAGGCCTGCTTTGTGCTTACTCCATTCCGAAGACAGCTTCACCAGTCAAGTTATACATAATCAATGTGCGTCACTGACATTTGAAATGGTTTCAATAAATACTTCTTACGTCTGCTCAATCGGCGTACAGTCAAGATTGCTTCTTGGCAAAACATATTTTGGGTTGAGCAGAAGGATTAAAGTCTGTGCTCTCAAGTCTGTCCAATCTGGGAAGTCAGTTGTACACAGCAGTAGATTTGTACTGCTACACAACGCACTAACTTTGATGGCTGTATTCTGCAAGCTAGTTTCAAAATTTCTTCTCTTTCAGTCATGTCTTGGGGTCTTTGCCTTTCAATAATGGCTGCTATAATTACTGATAGTTGGTGGCATTCAAAGAATGCTTCATTTTCACACAGATGTAAATTTCTTGTGGATAACTGCAACTTAATGCTGTTAACATCAGAGTGTGCCACTATATCTGTAACACTCTCAGTACAGAATGATCATTATAGATAAGGGGTTACGGAAATTTGTAAAATCCCACCGTCTCTTTCCTCCAGAAAAAAAAGCTTGATGCCTTCCAGCTCTTGCTCCATTCCAAACAACCGCAAAGTATAGTCAGTTTGCTCACACCATCCATCTCTCCTAATAATGATAGAACTCAGGATTACTACTGGAAAAGTGAAGGGTGAGGTTAGAAGAAATGTACACACACAAAGTTATTCGAGCATGCTTACCCCACAGATGGTCATTTCAGCTGACTCATTCACAATATATAGGGAGGGATTAGATAAACACCTGAAGAAGATATTAAATGGTACTGGAAACGAATAAGATATTGGAATTAGATTGGATAGCAACCACAGGGATGATACCACTGGCAAAAAGACAATGGGCAGAATGGCCTCTGAGATTTTGATGGTTCTATCGACATGCTGGGAGCTAAAATTGTTGGATTTGCAGGACCCTTGGCAACAGCACTTCTGCTTTTTTTTTCCAATCAGCAATAAGACAGTAGTGCCGATCATTAGCCTTTAGATTCAAGTGAAGAAAATAGAGAACCTGGAGCTTTAAACACTGGCAAAACTCAGCACATTCAGAATAATATCACAAATATGGTCAAAACTAATCAGAGCTTTGAAAATGACCCAGTTATACCCATTGCCCAAACAATTTACCTTTTGCAACGGGCAGCAATTTAGGACTTCGATGACAGCTACAATAGCTGTAAATTATTCATGATTTTCATCCAGTCTCATCCCATCTTTTTGAACATGGTTAAACTATACTTAAGGCAATGCACAGTCTGCAAAATGTGATTTTGACATCAGGGCAGTCTTTATCATCAAAAAAATAACTTTCGAATTGAAATATTTTAGTAAGTCATAAAATCAGTTGCATTGTTGGAAATTAATCTAAGGAGTCCAAATGATATGCCAAGGGGGCGCAGCCACTAAAAAATCTCCGACCAACCCATTTCATGCCTGCAGTATACCAAACACTGAATTGATGGAAGTTTAAACATGTCGGGGGCTTTTACTTGACAGTCATTGTCAAAACTGATCTTAAAATTAGAGATGCAGTCCAAGAGCAGGTTTGCTGGGTGATGCCATCTAGCTTCTTCATTACTGTAAATGATAGTCCACACTGCCCAAACATCATGGCTCTCAACTACTCTCCTTAACTTGGAATGCAAAATCTCATTATATTTCCTGAGTAAATAGCACAAAGTTCCACCGAACACGCCTGGAAATCAAGGTCACAGTTTTGAGTATCCTCGTAGGATCACTGTAGAGTACTTGGATTGTGATTGGCAGGTTCATAGAATTACATGGAATATACAGCACAAAAACAGGCCATTCGGCCCAATCAGTCCATGCCGATGTATATGCTCTGCTTGAGCTTCCTCCCATCCATCCCCACCTAACTCTATCAGCACAATCCTCTAATCACTTCTCCCTCACATGCTTGTCTAGCTTCCACTTAAATGCATCTATACTATTCGCTTCAACTACTGTGGTATCGAGTTCTATATTCCCACCACTCTGAGTAAAGAGGTTTCTTCTCAATTCCCTATTTGATTTCTTGGTGACTGTCTTATATTGATGGCCTCTAGTTATGCTCACCCCCACAAGTGGAAACAGTCTCTCTCTGTGTCTACACTATCAAAACCTTATTAAAGACCTCTATTAGGTCACCCCTCAGCCTTCCCTTTTCAAGAGAAAAAAAGAGACTCAGCTTGTTCATCCTCTCCTGATGGCTATAACCGTGTAGTTCTGATATCATCCTTGTAAATCTTCTCTGCACGTTGTCTAGTGCCTCTATATTCTTTTTATAATATGGCGACTAGAACTGTACACTGTACTCCATGTGTGGTCTAACCAAGGTTCAATACAAGTTTAGCATAACTTCTCTATTTTTCAATTCTATCCCTCTAGAAATAAACCCTAGTCCTTGGTTTGCTTTTTTTTTTAATGGCCTTATTAACCTGCATCGCTACTTTTAGTGATGTGTGTATTTGTTCTTCCAGGTCTCTCTGCTCCTCTACTCCATTTAAATTCTCGCACAGTGTATTATGAATTATATTTTATTTTATTTTTTTCCCCACTCCCTTTATTTTTGATAGCTGTTGACTAACGCAATATGGATCTATATGTTCCAGCCACCCTCCAGTACCTCACTGAAAGCTGCGATTAGCATTGCAGTATGGTTCCATAGGCAGAACCTGGCCTGTCACCTCAAATTCCACTCTCCCATTGGATGCTGAGAGTTGCCCACCTATCTCTCAGTCTGACGTAGAAAGTAATCTCAGTGGTGTCAGGGTCCAATTGTGTATGCGTACTGTTCCTCAGTCCTGCTCCCCTTCCCGAATGTTGCTTGCAGGTGCCTGTGACACTGGAAAGTGACTGAAAAAATAACAAGCAGGTAGAGGCAGGTGACACTGAGCTGGGCTTCAATGCCCTCATTGTAATAAAAATACAACATTACTACAGCACTAGGACCAATGCAGCATTGATCCATCTTTTGTTTTCTTCTCTAACTGAGATACCAGTCCAGCAAAATAGAGCTAACTGCAGATCTTGATCAGCCATTGTGAAAGAACCAACTTTCATCTATTATCCTTGGTCTAGATTTAAACTGGGGTCTCCAGGGCAACACTGCAGTTACAAATGAAAACTAATTACAATCCATTAAAATGTCGTCAGCCCCATAGATCACTCATGTCACTTATCTGCAGCACAATCATTGATGATAGATTGAAACGAGAAACTTATTGCAAAGAAATGTTCCCAGCCCCACTGTGATATATTCACAAAGCACAGCACAGACAGCTTCTTAACATGGCAGGCAGCTCTCTCGGAAGTCTCCGGAAAGGTGCCTGGGCTGTTTATTATTAACCCTGCACTTGCAGTACACAATACGTCCACATCCACAGTGTGGAGCTACAAACATTACAAGCTTACAGACATTGCACACACGAAGATGCAACATTATTTTCAGGACAAATGACAGTTTGCAAGCTTCATCTGACACCTCATAAAATAAATTTCCTGAAAACAGTTACCAAGTCATAGATTAATTGTAACAAAGATGAATTTAAAAAGTCAGTTAAGAAAAATGTAAGGCTCCAATGAGCCTGAACAAAATTTATTGGGAAAGTGTTTTTTTAATGGAATATGGCATTCTGTTACATTTCTGAACCAATCCGTCAAGGGCTGCTGTTATGTGTCTGCAAAATCAAACATTAGTGTTATGGTTTGGATGCACCTCAGATATTTTATCTTGTGTCTGGTGCAATGTTATTTCTTTAGTTTAAGGTCTTCTGTGCCAAGCAAACCCATGAAGCAACCCATTTTCTTTAATTTTGTTGTCTATCCAGAGCAAGATGTTTGATTCCATTGTGAGTTGTTACCGTTGACGGCTGCATCCTTTTTGATCAGGGGCAAGGGATCAATTCCACATCCAAGCCTACTTCCCCAGCAGCAGAAAATTCTTCTTCATTCACCTCAGCAGGTGCACGAGAGGAATTAACTACAATTGACCTTAAGGTGCACCTATTTACAACAATAAGACCTGCGTCCTAAAGGGAACAGGCAAGGTAACAAACAGTTCTCCCTTAGGAAAAAAAATGTCTAGTACCAGCATTTTAACATGGTTTAGTGTGTGAGGCAAAGTCTAAAGTTTATACTTGAAACACTAATGGTCTTCTATTTTACTTTCAGAACACTTAAGAATTCTATACCTTTTAAAGATTTTAAAAAGTGAGTTTTTCAAAATAATTTATCAAAAGGCACCTGGCGGATCAATAATTTTGCTGGGATGATGAAACATTGCACATTTCATTCAGCTCCATTCTAAAACAATATTACATTTCATGAGAGATTAGAAAGGACACACACTGCTTCAAGACATATGCGCATGTCTTGCCAAATACTGCCACTTGATAATCTTATTTGGCAGAAATTATGTTTTGTTCTGAAACTTGCTTTGACAGGCTGTTAGGCCATCTGTTAACTCATATTTTGACAGAGAGATTGGAGTTTGAATAACAATACAGTCGGCCTCATTTTAATTTCTTTTGGCACCCAAGGAAAGCAGCGCCTTTTTACTATAATTCATACTGCTGAGAAATACTCGTGTAATTAATAGCTGAGAAGAAGTCATCAAGTAGACTTTGATGTCCACAGATCACTCAAACTCCAACATCAACTACAACATTTGAAATAATAGATAGATGTCAGAGATGAAGATAATCCTGACAGGAAGTAAGAAATACGTAAAACAAATGTCACATTTCAAGGATACTATCTTCTAATTTGTTTTACACTTAAAACACAATTCGGAAAATTATATTGCAACACTGACCATAACATTATATTGCATCTGACTGCATAAACACAAGTAAAGGTGAGATTAATGCTAGTCAAAACTGCTTCAGAAAAGGTCATGCTGTAGAAGACAGATCCTCTGCTGGAAGGCAGCATTAGTTATGAGGAGCCCATGATTCAACTGGATTTGCTTCTTTTTTTTTTGGAGCACCAAGTTTTTATTGGAGTATCCTAGAAATTGCAATACTCCACATTTAGTTTGTTCCAGTTTCAGTGAGTTAGTTTAGTTTTGTTTTAGTTCATTTTTTTTTCAAAAGGGGGCATGTCCAGCCACTTGCACCCATTTTGCAAATTTGAACTGCGAAAAGTTACTCCAAACTAACTTAGAACGGATTAAGTGTCCACCTTTGTATGCCATGAAAAACTTGTGTAGAGTTAAGAAATCAGCGCAGCTAGCCAGAGAGATTTTGTGGGGGGGGGGGGGGGTGGAGGAAGAGAGAGCACTAAACACCTTCACTTTTAAAGATAAAGAACCATCATCATCAATAAATCAATAAATAAAAAATAAAAAATTAAAAAATTAAAAAATCAATAAATCAATAAATAAAAAATTTAAAGTTCCTACCTCACCTACTGCAGCATCTACCTGTTCGGGAGCACACAGCAGCACACGCAGCTCTGCTTGCCTGCCTGATTAGGGGCCCGCCACCGGGGAAGAGTTAGGACGGGGACCCGCCTCGGAGAGGAGTTTGGGCGGGGCCTTGCCACTGGAGAGGAGTTTGGGCGGAGCCCTGCCGCCGGAGGGGAGTTTGGGCCGGGCCCCACCACCAAGGAGGTGGTTGGGTAGGGCCCGCCGAAGAGCTGGTTGGGCGGCCCCATCGCAGAGGTGGTGTTCGGGCGGGCCGGCAAGGAGGCCTCGAGGTAAGAGCAGTGGTGGTGAGGCGAGGGACGGTGAGACAGGCAGTCCACTCAGCCCGGGCTAAGGGCGGTGAACATCACATGGTCCCTTCGACCAGGGATAGGGTTGCCCGGAGACAGGACGCGCTCGGAGGGCCAGGACCTATTGCGCACGCGCACAGACTCCACTGCACACGCGCGCAGCTGCTGGCAGTCTTTTCGGCGCAGCGCTGTAGCTCCGCCCCCCGCTGCGCTGCGCTGACTGAGATGGAGGCCTGTACAAAGTCCAGAATACCGAGGTAGTTATCTGGCGCACTTTTCATTCGACAAACTCGGCGCAAGGCTCAGAGGTGCGCCGTTCTAACCAACATTCAAACTTGGGCCCGAGGTGTGAATAATGTTGACTTTGGGGAATTTTAGGGGAAGATTGCTCCTAGCTTTTGTGAGAAATGAACTCAAAAACCAGACAATGGGAAATATTGTCATGTTATGAGATTTTTCAGGCAGGCTTTAAATTTAAGAAAAGTTTATAAAATTTCAGAAATAATCAGCTCTGAAAGCCTATCTGTAATGCATTCACAATAGCTGCCAGAGGCAGTCTGCACACAGCACACATTGGCTCCATTGCAGTGTAGTCTTCTGCAAAATAACATTCAGTATATGTATATATATATATATATCCTAATACTATCTCCATAATGGCTCAGTTGGTAAGTGGACTGTTGGCTGGGGAACTAAACCACAGAGAGCAGAACATTCCCAAATATGATGTCAATCTGTTTTGAATGAGCTGGCCTCAGCTGCAGTAGCAAAGCTATTGTGTGTTCAGGGGCTGTAGAGGAGGGGAACAAAAATCAAGATACCTGCTTCTCAATGCTATCCAGAGAGGCCTGCTGCCAAGTGCCCTGTGAATGCTGGGTGAAGACATCATAGGGGTTGCTAGGATAACTTCACCTCTTCTCCCACGCCACACCACATCCCACCCACACCCCCACACTTCACACATCCCACCCACAGTCAAATAACTTGCTGACCCTCCTGAATACGGTTACAGAGGAAGAATGGGCGCTGGGCAAGTCACCAGAGAATGGCGGATCCTAGGGAAATGAACCCAGTGTAAGTCAGCACCTTCAGAAGAGAAGGGGAAAGCTTGGAGAGAGAAAAAAAATGAAATTAAAATTAAAATTTGAAACAAATGTTTGTTAAAACTGAAAGGTTATGCTGTAGCCCAGTCTGCATCTCAGTTAGCAGCCAACATGACATCAGAAAGGAAGGTTTCTAACTGACTAACCACCTTCTTTCAGGAAGTCACTTCGCAAATGGACTGTGGAAAGCCATATTGCGTGGCCTTGACAAAGGTTGAGGAAGGAATGCTGGGCTTTACAGCAGAATTACTTACTCTTCTTGGAAAAGTGACACAACATCTTTAAAGTCCACTTGAACAACTGGAAGAGACGGACAACGTTTTGGCTGAACATCTCGTGTTGAGGGATAGAAGCTCTAAGAAAGTAACACTATGGGCCCAAGTTTCCACATGATTTGCGCCTGATTTTTAGGAGCAACTGGTGGAGAACGGACTATCTTAGAAATCGCAATTCTCCACATTTTTTTTTCTGCAGTTCTAGTGAGGTAGAACAGTTCTACTTTAGAACAGAATTTTTTCTTCAAAAGGGGGCGTGTCCGGCCACTGACGCCTGATTTCAAAGTTTCCACAGTGAAAACGTACTCCAAACTAAAGTAGAATGGAGCAAGTGAAGATTTTTGTAGAACTGAAAAAACCTGTTCTACACATTAAAAAATCAGGCGCAGGTTACAAATTAGGCGTCCAGAACGAGGTGGGGGGGGGGGGAGGGGGGGGGAAGGGAACTCATTAAATTCTACAATCAATCCTTATTTATACTTCTATAAATATTATACAAATAAATCCAACTGAATAAACATTTATAAGCAAAGAAAAGATTAAATAAACCATCTTCCTACCTGTGTGAAAGTGCTTCAGCCATCGTTCGAAGGAAACCGCCGTTTGTTGCCGCGCAGGGGAGGGAGGGGAAGGAGACAGCGGCTTGTTGCCGCGCAGGGGAGGGAGGGGAAGGAGACAGCGGCTTGTTGCCGCGGAGGGGAGGGAGGGGAAGGAGACAGCGGCTTGTTGCCGCGCAGGGGAGGGAGGGGAAGGAGACAGCGGCTTGTTGCCGTGGAGGGAGGGGAGGGAGGGGAAGGAGACAGTGGCTTGTTGCCGCACAGGGGAGGGAGGGGAAGGAGACAGCGGTTTGTTGCTGCGCAGTGGAGGGAGGGGAAGGAGACAGCGGCTTGTTGCCGTGGAGGGGAGGGGGGGGAGGAGACAGTGAGAAGGGTAGCCTCAGTGCTGATGGCAATGTGGTTTTATTAAAAAATGTTCAAAAATTAAACAGCTACAAAGAACTACAAAAATGGCCGAGTGCCAATGTTTTTTTTCACACTGAACATGCACGAACGCTCCAACGCGCACGCGCAGCGTTGCCGGCAGGAAAAAAACTAATTTAAATAGTACCCGCCCCCTCCCACTTACAAAATCGGCGCGAGTGTAGGCTCCGCCCCCCTGGGCGCCGCGCTAAACAGACAAGGAGCTGCAAAGCGCTCGAGAATTGCGCGTTTTTTTTCTGGCGCCGTTTTAGGTGCGAAAAACGGGCGCCCAGCTCGGAGGGGCGCCCGTTTTTTATCCTGTGGAAACTTGGGCCCTATATTAGTACTGCCCTGGAGTGTCAGCCTGCATTATGTGTTCAACTCCAGGATTGGGGATTGAATCTATTAACTCCCAAAATTGAAAGGTGCTTTTCTTCATTTCCAGAGACAGACGCTGGGAAGGTTTTTCATTGGTATCTACCAAGTGCAGCCAGCCATCGGTTTTTCTGGTCATATTCAATCCATGTCGATAAGCCAATCACTGGCCTGTGTCATCATCATAGGCAGTCTCTCGGAATCGAGGAAGACTTGCTTCCACTCTTAGCATGAGTTCTTAGGTGGTTGTACAGCCCAATATGACAACCACAGTCTCTGTCACAGGTGAGACAGACAGTGGTTGAAGGAAAGGTTGGGTGGGGAGTCTGGTTTGCTGCACGCTCCTTCCGCTGCCTGCGCTTGATTTCTGCATGCTCTCGGTGACGAGACTCGAGGAGCTCAGCGCCCTCCCGGATGCACTTCCTCCACTTAGGGCGGTCTTTGACCAGGGACTCCCAGGTGTCAGTTGGGATGTCGCACTTTATGTTCAGTCCATGTGGATAAGCCAATCACTGGCCTGTGATTGACACCAATTGTCACACTTTACTACCACCCTGACCGTGATCAGCTAACTCAACATAGACCTGAGACCTTCCTGGTTGGTGTCACAATGTCCTCTGTAAGCACACCTGGTGAAGTACCTCACAGGACAGATTACTATAGCAACAATGCCCTCTACTCCAGGGAATTAAGCTGCAAACTGCAACTTTCAAACCGCTGTGCGTGCACAAGCTTGCTCATACATAGTTGTTTGTTTGTTGCAGGTCGGTACAGCAAACATCGCTGTTTGGCCATGCCACCGGAAGTGTAGTAGGGTGGAACTTCGCCGGCTTTCATCTGGCCGTCACTCCTTCCCAAACTCTAGGAATGGGGTCATTTAAATAATGGGATGGATGCCTGTACCTGTAGTGGCGCAATAAGGTCATTTGCCCCATTGTAACCAACTGCTTAAACAGACCCAGCCATGTCAGGCCATGGAACAAGGAGGGCCTAAGTTTTTTTACTTCAATTAACAATGGTAGAAGGCCCAATCTGTAATGCTGATCAGTTACTAGCTCAGGAGGAAGTAAAAGATCAGCAGGGGAATTCTCCTGGTGTCCTGGCCAACAGTTATCCCTCAGCAAGAAGACAAAATCAGATTATTGATCATTTATCTAATTTCCTTGAGGGGTTTTGCAGTGTGCAAATTAGCTGCTGCATTACAACAGTAACTGCACTTTAAAAGTAATGCATTATCTGTAAAGCACTTTGGGATGTCCTGAAAGGCTCTCGATAAATGCAAGTTCTTTTTTTTTTCTTTCAAACTATAATGTGCAAATCAATTGAAAGTCAATTCAATTTCTGGTGCAGGCTAACTGAAGGACTCAATCTGTTGGAATCATGGAATCATAGAATAGTTACAGCACAGAGGGAGGCCATTCGGCCCGTCAAGCCCGTGCCACCTCTCTGCACGAGCACTTCAGCTAGTCCCACACTCTCGCACTTTCCCAGTAGCTCTGCAAAAAATTTTCTGTTAGGTATTTATCTAATTTGATTTTGAAAGCCATGATGGAATCTGCCACCACCGCCCTTTCAGGCAGTGAACTTCAGATCCTAACCATTTGCTGCGTAAAAAATCTTTTCCTCATGTCATCTTTGGTTCTTCTGCCAATCACCACAAATCTGTGACCTCTGGTTCTCAATCTTTCTGCCAATGGGCACAGTTTCTCTCTATCTACTCTATCTAGACCATTCATGATTTTGAACACCTCTATCCTCTCAATCTCCTCTCCTTCTTCTCTGCTCCAAGGAGAACAACCCCAGCTTCTCCAGTCTATCCATGTAACTGAAGTCCCTCATCCCTGGAACCATGTTGTCCCATCATTCATGTACAGAGTTTGCAAAGCCACTTTGACATCAAAGGTGTTCCCTCATTGCAAGGCATGTGATACTCCTACTATCAACATACACTACAATGCTCTGTCATTCAGCTTGCATCAGTGACTTACCTTTTGAAGGGTCCTGAAAGTTTCCATCAGGTCCCCATTTACTTCTAATCCATATGGAACCGACTCCATTGCTTTGTGGCCAATATTTTAATTAATCACATCTTTTTAAAAATGTAATACTCTGAAGCAGTATTCTGTTTGCTCACCTAACAAGTTTGTATTGCTCGGTCTAAATTTTGTCTGTCCGAACTGTGGCTCAATTGGTAGCATCCTTGCCTCTGATTCAGAAGGTTATGTGTTCAAATACCACCCTAGAGGCTTGGGCTGACACTCCAGTGCTATACTGACAGAGCACTGCACTGTTGGAGGTGCTGTCTTTCAGATGAGACCTTAAACTGAGGCCCCATCTGCTCTCTCAGGTGGGCGTAAAAGTATTTTGATGAAGTTATTCCTGGTGCACTTGCCAATATTTATCTTTCAATCAACATTACTGAAAAACAAATTATCTGGTCATTAGCACACTGCTGTTGTGGAAGCTTGCTGTGCACTAATTGGCTGCCATGTTTTGCGCTTTGCGACGTCCTGAGGGCGCGATATAAATTCAAGCCTTATTTTCTTTTTTGATTGTTCAGAGTAATATATAAGAAAGACACGTCAGTGCTGCAGCATCTCTGCCAAGTTCTTTGGTTACATGGATTTAAGATCATGTGAAAAAGCAAGAATAATTAGGGTGTTCTAGTTTTGATGTTTCTGCTAATCACTTCCTGCACAGAAATCATATCTAATTATTTTGGCAAGCATCAAACATGATTTGCTGTTGATTTTAAGATCCCGTTAGAGCAAGTTTTATTCTGGATTTTTGTGCTTTATATACATGTGGGTTAGCTAGGCTTTCATTTTGGAGTCACCAGAAGTGTGTGGAGAAACATGGGATTGCTGTCTTTAAAGGGAAGCAACAGAGGTAAATGTAAAGAAGTATATAAGATAGTAAAGAAAAGGCAGATTTAGAAACTAACTCCAAATGAAATTGTTCTGGAATGACAAGTGGACACAGTTCCAGCTGGTAAAAGACACATTTAGGATTATTGCCAGGATGTTCACACACAGAATGGTTAACACTCGAAATGGACTTCTGAGTACTGAGTGCTGATGAAGACCCTAATTATGAAAGATTACTATGATGAGGGAATATAAGGCCTTTCTGGACGGATGAACTAAAATGGGTATCGATCTTGTGATCCTTTAAATATAAAAGTTCTGGTTGATTATGTTTAGCTATTCTTAGTAGCTATTTAGAAGACCATGGAGTAAAAATTTACCCCCGCCGGAAACCTGGTGCACCTACTATTTTCTAAGTGTTTTTACCGACGCGTCAGTTGAGGCGGACACTTGATCCATTTTCAGCTCTTTGGCAATTTCTTTTGAGCGGTCCGGAAGTCGGTCATAATGGGGGCGGAAGTGCGGTGGTAAGCACTCTAGAGGGACAGAAGTGGGGGTGGGATGGAGTCTCCACCGCTGTCACTCAGCGGTGGAGCGCTGCTGACATCAGTTCACATGTGCGTCACCACGTCTCTCCCCTCATTTAAAGGGGAGAGAAGTAGCAATTATTTAGGCTCGGCTACTAAGCCACCAGGGAGGGTTTTGGTTGGGCCAGCGGCCTGGCACCCAAGAGGGGGGTGCCAGGCTGTCGGTTGGCGGCCCGGCCAAACCCAGGGCCATAATTGGCTAGCCGATCGGGAAGTCGACCAGCAAAAATAAACATGGCGGCCGTGGCAGTGCACTCTCCTCTTGAAGGGCTGCTGGGCTGCTATGGCTCACACAGTGAAAGGAAGATGCACCGATAGTAAATGCTGTCGAGGGCTTGTTCCAGGAGTCTTATATCAGGTATGCGGACAATGAGGTCCGTCCATCGGAGCTGACTGTGTAATCAATGCCTCGGTGCTGGGAATATTGGCCTGAGAGAGAACACAGCCGTTGGTTCACCTATCTTGCCAATGGATTTAAAGGATTTTACGGAGGCAGCATTGGTGGTACTTCTCCAGTGCTTTGAGGTGCCTATTGTACATAGTCCATGTCTCTGAAGTATAGAGGAGGGCAGGTATCACTACTGCTCTGTAAACTATGAGCTTGGTGCTAGGTTTGAGGTCTTCGTCTTCAAACACTCTTTTCCTCAGGTGGCCGAAGGCTGCACTGGTACACTGAAGGCGGTGTTGGATTTTGTCATCGATGTCTGCCCTCGCTGACAGAAGGCTCCCATGGTATGGATGGTGGTCCATGCCGTCCAACGTATCATCTTGGATCTTGATAATCAGGGGTGCAGTGCTGTGTGGGGGTGGGGGGGGCAGGTTGGTAGAGAACCTTCGTCTTAGATGTTTAATGTAAGGCCCAGTCTCTCATATGCTTCTGTGAAGGAATCAACGATGGTTTGGAGTTCGGCCTCTGAGTGTGTACAGATGCAAGCATCGTCTGCATACTGTAATTCAATGACAGAAGTTGGAATAATCTTGGTTCTGGATTGGAGGCGGTAGAGATTGAACAATTTTCTGTTTTTCCTCTAGGTTAGCACAATTCTGGCGACGAGCTTGTAAAAGACGAGATGAATTATTGCAGCAAGAAAGATTGAGAAGTGCGTTGGTGCAATAACACAACCTTGCTTGACCCCGGTCTACAATTGTAATGGTTCTGTGGTGGATTTGTTGGTAAGGATGATGGCTTGCATGTCATCGTGAAGCAGGTGGAGGATGGTGCCAAATTTTTGAGGACAGTCAAATTTGAAAAGGACCCACCATAATCCCTCTTGTTTGATAGAGTTAAAGGCCTTTGTGAGGTCAAAAAAGGCCATGCAGAGGTTGATGCTGCTCCCTACATTTTTCTTGAATTTGTCACGTGGTGGAAACCATGTCCATTGTGCCTCTTAGTGGGCGGAATCCACATTGTGACTCTGGTAGGAGCTTTTCAGTCACTGGGAGGTGACGACTGAGGAGGAGTCTTGTGATAACTTTCCCTGTGGTTGAAACAGGGAAACTCTCCTGTCTTGTGGTAAAAGCAGGGAAACTCCCCTGTAATTACCGCAATCGGACTTGTCTCCTTTCTTGAAGATGATCACGATTAATGTTGTCTCTGAAATCCCCCAGCAACATCTCCTTCCAGATAAGACAGATGAGGTCATGGATTCGCACTAAGAATACTTTTCCGCCATGCTTTAGTACTTCAGCGGGGATTCCATCTGCTCCGGAAGCCTTGTTGTTTTTCTGCTGTCAGATGGCCATTTCAACCGAATGCCGGGCTGGGATTGTGCCGAGATAGTGGTGTGTAGCACGCTGTGGGATGGAGTCAAGGACACTCACGTCAAAGACGGAATCTTGGTTCAGGAGATCTTCGAAGTGCTCTTTCTAGCAGGCACTAACTGCCTTTCTGTCCTTGAAGAACATCTCGCCATTCTTGGCTCTCAGCGGGATGGATCCTTGGATACTTGGGCCATAAATGGTCTTGATTGCTCTAAAGAATCCACGCATGTCATGATTGTCGGCTAGTTGCTGGATCTCCTGCGCACTTTCCACCCACCATCTGTTCTTTAGGTCACGAGTTTTTTGTTGGACGTCAGCCTTCAGTTGTCTGTAGATCTGTTTTTTTTCCCTCGTAACAATCATGCGAGAACTACACTTGGAGGAATTTACATAGATGTGTTTACCACACTTCCAAAGATTGCACAGAGAAAATTAGGAACTTGTAGTCAACAATTACTTCAAGTTTATCGAGTTCAAAAGGAAATAATGTGGTCAACACTTGACATCAAAGGTTAACTTCGGAGATGATTATAGACCAGTGCGGTTTTGCCAAATTTGAAGTCAATGTGACACAGACTGGCAAAAGCCATTATTCAAGTCTTGTCAACTCTAACTTCAGAAAGCTGCCTTCAACCTCTACTGCCACTGGGGATCAGATTCAATTGAGATTGCATTGGTCTGAGCTGAGCTTGATCTCCCATGTGTTAACAACAACCTCTGCCCGACATCGTGACATGCGTCACACAGTATCAATTACAGCCCGGTTTGTTCACTGGTGCGTATAGTGACCAGAAGACGAGTGGGGATTTAAATCAGCTTCAGTAAAGCAGGCCTGGTTTAAATCCAGTTTGTTTGGAGCTAAGTCAAAAGTAACACTGGGCAATGAGGGGTCAAACAATGCCATCAGCACATATCTCTGGTTCTGACAGAGTACAATGATTCTACAATCTAGATCAAAATATAATAGTGCAGAGTGCAGACGACCCTATAGGAATAAAATACAATACAATGTTTTCACAACATAATGGGTGGATCTTGTTGGAAAAATAACGTTGTGCGAACGACGCATGCCATTATTAATGTGCAAATCGGCTAGCAAGTTCAGGAGATTAAGACATACGTCGTGAGTTGCAAATCTCGAGAAGCTGTTCCGTCATTTGACCAATGGCATCTTACCCTTAGTCTTGCCATTATTTTTAAGAACTTGTTGGATTTGCATATTAATTGTCCATTAAACTCACCACAGAAAGCCAAGTCTGGTAATTAATAGCGCAAGTACCCTTTTAAGGGCGTGATAATTATTAATGCAATGCCAATCAATATCGCTGGTCCAGAAAGAGAACAATTGAAACTGTGGTGTATCATTCCTTCAGGTAATGAATTATTTATAGAGCTTTTAATAATGTCAAATCTTCAATATTTTTGTTACTTTTTTCCTCACTTTCTTAATCCAATCTTTCTTTCTCTCTATATTTCTCTTTATATACCTGATTTAATTCTAATTCACCCCATTTCCTTCTCCATTGTTCCTCTGTTTCTTTCTCAATCTGGTGTTTTTTGGACACCAAGGGAATCAAGGGATATGGAGATGGTGTGGGAAAGTGGAGTTAAGGTAGAATATCAGCCATGATATTATTGAATGGCAGAGCTGGCTCGAAGGGCCGTATGGCCTACTTCTGCTCTTAATTCTTATGTTCTTATGTAGTGGGATAAATGTGATGCATGGAGAAATTTCTAGCCATGAATCATAATTGTTGGTCTTTCAGCATTGGTGTGATTAAGCAGCAATTCTGCCCCCACAGGCTTTTCACAGTTCCAGTGAATTTTCACAGCAGTTCATTTGATTGAAATTGTGAAGACCAGCTCTGGGATTCTTGGTAATCCATACTGGTACACTCACAATAAAGGATGAAACTGAGTACTGTGTACAATGAACAAGTGTGACCTTAGCTCCTTTAATAAGATTCCAGAGTGCAGGTACCTCGTGGGTGGCCTGCTTATATACTGTGCTCCCAAGGGATGCTGGGATCCCTTGGGATTCCAACAGGTAGGCCCTCTGGTGGTAGTGTAATACAGGTTACAAGGGGTTAAATACATAACACTTACAAATTAATTATTGTCTTTATTTTCACTCCTGCACCTGTTTATGGTCTTGCGTTCAATCCTTAAAGCTCATTGTTCAAGGAGATACACCGTTGGTCCCATCGTTCACTTAAAATCCCAGAATCCCCATTGCCCTTGCTCCGCCGTTTTCAGCTCGCACTTCCAGCAAGTTAGGGAACAAATATATTTCGAGCTAAAGGGTAAAGCCTAACTAATGGTGTACACTGTGAGATGCCCTGCTCCAGCTCATATGCTGCAATAGGAATCAGCCATGATCTTATTGAATGGTGGTGCAGGCTCGAAAGGCCGAATGGCCTACTCCTGCACCTATTTTCTATGTTTCTATGTCTCTCAGACAGCATCTATTCTAAAAACCAGTTCCCTCGGATGCAACAGTGGGAACGGAAATTGCTTTATGTCACTGAGGTTGACAGACCAAGGTGGCTCCCAATTTCACTCTCTGGTCTGTGCAGTTTGTTGACATCAACCATGGACAACAATTGACCTCAGTTTCGCTAGGTTACAGTGGGCAGAGATTCCATTCTTCATCCAATGATAATTCCCCCTCCACCCCATTCCCTACTGGTAGGTGCAGATGAGTAAACAGGATTGAGCTTCCCCTCCTCATCCTCCCCCCACACCATATACACATACACAAACAATAAACTGCTGGCATTGCCCATGTTTGCAGTAATAAAATGGCCAATTTGGTGAGGTTCCAGAGGGTTGGCGCATTGTGCCTGAAAAACCATACTCCCAGCATGGGCCACTACATTCAAGAACAGATATAGTTGAGATTAAAAAGGGAAAATTGGAAGAGAAAGAATTAATAGACACGAAGAATTATAATTAAAGAGAGTAGTGTGCTCTATTTTTGGATAGTTTTTATAAATGGAACATTAATACTTGGAGTGGCAATAAGTCCAATTTTAGAGATCTTATACAGTGGCATAAGAATCACAAAGCAGCTGTAACTAGTTTTTTTTTAAGCAACAGAAATCACTTTTTCCCTCATTAATTTTCTTTCATCAGTTCTATCCCAAAGGAGCAGACTTCTTGGTGAGATATGGTTTCCCATGGGCCTTGGTCCGTGTCCAATATGTGAGCTGCCACAAGGGGTGTTCGCAGGCTGCTTGACCACAAGGGCATTAAGCTTCCAGTGTGTTAGCAAGGCTGCTCCATCAATGGGGCATCACACCAAGCCAAATCCTGACCTCATCTAATGTCTGCAACATCCACACTTTCCAGCAAAGTTCACTGGATAAAGATCAGGTATAGGAATCTTGGCTGATTTTTTCCATTCTATCTTTGAACACCGAGTCCAATTGTTGCTCCTGTAATTCGACTTTGTTCTTTTTTCTATCCAATTTTTTAAAATTATAAATTCCACCAAATTTTCCTGACAGAGAAATTATCCTTCAGCAAAGTTCTTGATAGGTTTTTTTAAACAATTGAACTCGTCTCCCGAGTCAGCTGAGGGGAGCCAGCTATCAAAGGTTCATCTCTGAAATGGTGATAATAGGCTGGTGGAAAGGTTTGTGCTGCTGCAGATGTGGCTTACCTGAGGCATTTACAATTGACCTCCATGTCCCCAGGCTTGGGAGGGAAATCAATCTACATGGGATCCTGCCCCTGATTGTTTGTTGAGTGATTCTGCTGTCAGTGTATGCTTGTGGACAACAGGCAGGGAGAGTTGGGATGGCCCCACAGTTGAATGGCCTGGAAACACTAGAAATACTTCTTACATTATATTTCATCTTTTAAAATTCAGAACAAAGAGAATAACTTCAAAAAAAAGATAGAATGTATCATCAGCGAATTGCGATGGGAACACAGAAACAGGAGGAGGCCATTCAGCCCCTCGCATTTGGATCACCATTCAATTTAATCATGGATGATCAGTACCCCACCCCAAATGCCTTTATTCAATATCGCTTGAAAACCTTACCTGATAAAAATCTGTTGATCACGGTCTTGAAAATTTCAATTGAGCCAGTATTCACGGCCTTTTGGGGGAAGAGAATTCCACATTTCTATATCCTTTGGGGTAGATCGTGACTTTGTTCAATCGTGTTAAATGAGTGATACCGAGTCACCAGTCTGTTTTATGTTTCTCCCGATTTTTATTTCCATTGAAGTAAGTGCAAATACAAATTGGGAGAGATGTAAAAAGAGCTGCCGACTTACTAGCACCCATTTTTTACAATCGTCCAAAGTCAAAATGTACCCCTTTGTGTGAAAAAGTGCTTCCTGATTTAATTTTAGAATGGCCTAGTGCTAATTTTAAGATTGGGCCCCTTTGTTCTGGGTTCTCCCACCAGAGGAAATCTTTTCTCGACAACTACGCTAACAAATCCTTTTATCATTTTAAATATCTCAGTTAGATCACCCCTCAACCTTCTAAACTCAAGGGAATGCACGTCACGTTTATGTAACCGGTCCTCAATTTAACCCGATAAGACCCGGTATCATTTTAGCAAATCTGTTCTGTACCCTTTTCAGGGCCAATATCACCTTTATGAGATGCACTGCCCAGAATTGATCTCAATGCTCGAGATGGGGTCTGACAAAGGCTCTGTACGACTAAAGAATGATTTCTTACCCTTTGTGTTCCAATTCTCTTGAGATAAAAGCCAACATTCCAAGGCCATTTTGATTACTTATTGTACCTGAGCATGAGCTTTTAGTGATTTGCATACCTGGGCACACAAATCTCTTTGATCCTCCACAGTTTCTAGTCTCTCATCTTTTAGATAATATTCTGATTTGTCTTTCATGGATCCAAAGTGGATTACCTCACACTTCCCCACGTTAAACTTCATCTGCCATAGCTTTGCCCACTCATTTAATTTGTCTATGTGTCTGCTTCCCTCCATACAACTTATTGTGCCTCCCTCCTAACGTATGTAATCTACAAACTTGGATATACAATTTTATTTCTTCAACCAAGACATTTATTATATGTACACAAACACTACATATATAAAATATATATATAAAACCCTCCCCCAACCCCTCCCTCCTCTCCGCTTCCCAGCTGCGGCCTTAAACCAAAGGCCTACCCACCCGACAGAGAACCAGCCTCTCAATCAAGCTTCCAACCTCAATCCAGCCCCCACCCCCACTCCAGAGTTAATATCCAGCCCAATGTTTCTGCTATTAGCTTCCTTCTTTTCCGTACTTATATATTTTCCCCACTACATGACCACTGTCAGGAGGTCTGTAGACAACTTTGAATCTTGCATCCTTTACTGTTCTTTAGTCCTACCCATACTTTTTTCACTGCCTGTTCATCCATACAGATGTCCTTTATTTCCACGACTGTGATTTTGTCGTATCGATATTGCTACTGCTCCTCCTTTCCCAATTTCACTGTCCTTTTTGACGATCTTATAGCCTGGAATAATTAGCTTCTATTCATGCCCAGTGTGCAGCCAGGTATCTGTAATGGCTGCTCCATCAGGCCCTTTAAACTGAATGTTTGCTTTTAAATCATTTGTTTTGGGATAATATCATTTGTTGTCAGTAATGTAGGAAACCATGATTACGGTTAAACCAAAAAATACTTAATTGGCTGTAAAATGCTTTGGGACTTCCTGAGCTTGTGAAAGAGCTATATAAATGCAAGTCTATCTTTCTCTTATCAAACTCCAGCATTGATCAGTATCTTCAGCAAAGTAAGGCAAGAAAGGTCAAGATACCAGGGGGAACTCACAACAAATGATGACCTTTTAAAATTCTATACCTTTAGTGGTTTTAAAGGGGGGAAATATTACTCTCTCATGTATTTGCAATGTCATAAATTGCACCAAGTGTACCGCTCCATCTCTTGCACACTGTTTCCAGGCGTTAAAAGTAACGCACAGCTTCCTCCCTAAAAATATACGTTTGCCACACACTGTTCTTAGAAATGTTTACACTGAATTTTTGTTGTTGCTCTTGAACAGTGAACACTGATATGTTCATTAGAGTAACCAGAATGATACCGGGGCTAATAGGCTTAAATTCCAAGGACAGGTTGTATAGACTCAGCTTGTATTCCCTTGAATATAGAGGATTAAGGGGTAATCTAATTGCAGTGTTTAAGATGATTAAAGGATTTGACTGGGTAAATAAAGAGAAACTGTTTCCTCTTGTGGGATGGTTCAGAATAAGTGGGCCTAACCTTAAAATTAAAGCTGGGCCATTCGGGCTGAAGTCAGAAAGCACTTCTTCACTCAAAATATAGTGGAAATCTGGAACACTCTCCCTTAAAAATCTGTGGAAGTTAGGTCAATTGAAAATTGCAAAACTGAGATGGATAGATTTTTGTTAGGTAAGTGTATTAAAGATTAGGGAATCAAGATGGAGTTTAGATACAGATCAACCATGATCTAATTGAATGGTGGAAAGGCTTGAGGGGCTGAACGACCTATTCCTGTCCCTATGTAACTGCTGTGGCGAAGCTTTGTTTTATATTAATATCAAAGTCAATGGGATGTTTGCACGGCCAGTTCCCAAAGTGAGGGTCTGGAACAGCCAGCAGCAATCTGTTGTGAACCTGCCAGATCGGAAGAACTGGAATCCGAGAAGACCCATTTTGTTTTAAACCAGGAAAGCTGCTTGCGTGCAAACTCAACCTGCTCCCCACCCCACCCCCCAAAATACACTGTTGCCGTATTTCCAGCCACAACCCAGAAACTGGTTGAAGTTCTTTACAGCTTTTATTATATTAGTACATCCCGATGGCTGCAAAATAAAAGCAGCTTTGCTCGTCTGGAGAAAGCAGGGAAGGGGGGAAGGCACAAACAACGATAGGAGGAGACAGTGCTGAGTGGCAAGCAGCTATGCAGGAAAGGCCACCACCAATCAGGGTGGGAGGGAAGTGGCAGGAAGGATTGGGAAGAAGAAGCAGGAAATAACATCAGGCCGGATGCTCAACTTTCACAGTGCCATGTAGCTCAGGGGTGCCAAGTGGGAGTTGGGAGGACTCAATTATGTGGTGAGAACGATTCAATCAGAGGTAACTGAAACAAATAGTAAGTGTAAATGTGACAGAGTGATGTGACAGAAAGGATGTGATGAGCAGCAGTGTCTTGGAAAAAAGACAGATAGGGATGTTCTACAGGAAGTAAGTTGTCCATCTAACATGCATTCATCACATTTCAGGTGACATACTTCGAAGTGTCATATTGTATTGCAGAGGCAAAACAAGCTGATGAAAGGGAAAGAAAGTCAACCATTTCTAAGGTAGAGAGAAAGTCCCCAGCAAGGGCAAATAGCTTCCAACTGGCTTCAACCATCACACTTAATGAAGCTATCAAAAGAAGAGAAAGAAAACAATCAGCCTTTAACTGCCCCTTGAGCCTGCTCCTCCATTCAATAAGATCATGGCGGATCTGATCATGGACTCAGCTCCACTTCCCTGCCTGCTCCCCATAACCTTTGACTCCCTTATTGCTCCAAAATCTGTCTATCTCCGCCTTAAATAGATTCAATGACCCAGCCTCCATAGCTCTCTGGGGCAGAGAATTTCACAGATTTACAACCCTCTAAAAGAAGAAATTTCTTCTCATCTCAGTTTTAAATGGGCGACCCCTTATTCTGAAACTATGCCCCCTAGTTCTAGATTCCCCCATGAGTGGAAACATCCTCTCTGCATCGACCTTGTCGAGCCCCCTCATTATCTTATATGTTTCAATAAGATCACCTCTCATTTTTCTAAACTCCAATGAGTATCAGCCAAACCTACTCAACTTTTCTTCAGAAGTCAAACCCTTTATCTCAGGAATCAACCTAGAGAACCTTCTCTGAACTGCCATCAATGCAAGTATATCCCTCCTTAAATAAGGAGACCAAAATTATACGCAGTACTCTCGGTGTGGCATCACCAATACCCTCTATAGTTGCAGCAGGACTTCTCTGCTTTTATACTCCACCCCCTTGCAATAAAGGCCCACATTCCATTTGTCTTCCTTATTACTTGCTGTACCTGCAAACTAACTTTTTGTGTTTCATGCACAAAGACTCCCAGGTCCCTCTGTACTGCAGCATTTTGTAACTTTTCTCCATCTAAATAATAATTTGCTTTTTTATTTTTTCTGCCAAAGTGGATAACCTCACACTTTCCCACATTATACTGCATCTGCCGAACTTTTGCCCACTCATTTAGCCTGTCTATATCCCTTTTCATATTTTTTGTGTCCTTGTTTTCTCACCCATATTGGTATCATCAGCAAATTTGGCTACATTTCACTCAGTCCCTTCATCCAAATCATTAATATAGATTGGAAATATTTGAGGCCCCAGCACCGATCCCTGTGGCACACCACTAGTCACTGTTTGCCAACTGGAAAATTACCCATTTATCCCAACTCTCTGTTTTCTGTTAGTTAGCCAATCCTCTATCCATGCTAATATATTGCCCCCAACCCTGTGAACTTTTATCTTGTGCAGTAACCTTTTATGTGGCACCTTATAGAATGCCTTTTGGAAATCCAAATACACCGTATCCACTGGTTTTCCCTTATCCACTCTGCACATTACATCCTCAAAGAACTCCAGCAAATTTGTCAAACATGATTTGCCTTTCATAAAACCATGCTGACTCTGCTTGACTGAATTATGCTTTTCCAAATGTTCTGCTACTGCTTCCTTTATAATGGACCCCAGCATTTTCCCAACAGATGTTAGGCTAACTGGTCTATATTTTCCTGCTTTCTGTCTGCATCTTTTTTTTTTAAATAGGGGCATTACATTTGCAGTTTTCTAATCCGCTGGGACCTCCACAGAATCCAGGCAATTTTGGTAGATTACAACCAATCATCCACTATCTCTGCAGCCACTTCTTTTAAGACTTGTCCACCTTTAGTCCCATTATTTGACCGAGTACTGCTTCTTTTGTGATAGTGATTGTTTTAAGTTCCTCCCTCCCTATAGCCCCTTGATTATCCATTATTGGGATGTTTTTAGTGTCTTCTACCATGAAGACCGATACAAAATATTTGTTCACAGTCTCTGCCATTTCTTTGTTCCCCATTATTAATTCCCCAGTCTCATCCTCTAAGGGACCAACGTTTACTTTAGCCACTCTCTTCCTTTTTATATACCTGTAGAAACTCTTACTATCTGTTTTATATTTCTTGCGAGTTTACTTCCATAATCTATCTTCCCTCTCTGTATTTTTTTTAGTCGTTCTTTGCTAGTTTTTAAAAAGTTTCCCAATCCTCTGACCTCCCACTAATCTTGGCCACTTTGTCTGTCATTGTTTTCAATTTGATACCATCCTTTATTTCTTTAGTTAGCCACAGATGGTTATCCCTTCTGTTAAAAGTATTTCCTTCTCATTGGAATATATTTTTCTTGAGAATCATGAAAATCTCCTTAAAAGTCCACCACTGCTCATCAACCGTCCCACACTTTAATCTATTTTCCCAGTCCACTTTAGCCAAATCTGCCTTCATAACTTTGTAGTCTCCTTTATTTAAGCTTAGGACACTGGTTTCAGATCAAAATTTCTCATCCTTCAACTGAATTTGAATTTCATCCATGCTATTATATGATAGAAACCCCCAGTTCTTGTAAACAGTATGTGCTCTGACTTAATAAGAGTAGTGCTATCAAAAATCTAAGGCTTTGATATCTTTCTGGAGAAGTAACTGACACCCTAAATGTAGTCAAACTCTGCTATTTTTGTTGCCAGTTTATTCCTTAGAGACCGTGCACAAGAAATCTCTGTAGAGGAAAAAAAACAATGTAACACACAGGGGAACTGTGGGGAAAAAAATACTCATGTAAAACCGCTTTGGGTTAGTTGAGCTCTATGCTGAAAAGGTTGCCACTCGAAGGCTTTGTGCCATTGCTCAGGGGAATCTCTGCGCAACAAGTTGGTGGGAGGCCTGACTGTGCGTACAGCCTGCTATGGTGTTCTTTGCTTCATTATGGAACGTGAAGCCAAGGGCTGCGAGGTGGTAATTTCCGGAAAACTCCGAGGCCAGAGAGCCAAGTCCATGAAGCTTGTTGATGGTCTGATGATCCACAGTGGTGATCCTGTGAATGAATACGTTGATACAGCTGTGTGTCACGTACTGCTGAGACAAGGCGCATTGGGAATTAAGGTTAAGATCATGCTGCCTTAGGACCCAAGTGGCAAAATTGGTCCCAGAAAAACTCTGTCTGATCATGTCTGCATTGCTGAGCCCAAGGATGAGATCTTGCCAACTACACACATTTCAGAACAGAAGGGAGGCAAACCAGAACAACCTGTTATCCAGCAGCCTGGACTAGTTCCTAGCTAATAATTGGTATGCCAGCATCTGAAAGAAATTACCACTTTTCTGTAATTGTTTCAATAAAAAAGAAAATCTATTTGGGTTAAAGGCAGCTAACATAAGTATCTGTCAAGACTTACTTTGCAATATTTGCCTTGCTTCAAGATATATTTAACTTGTCATTTTGTTTCATAAATGGTTTTATTCATTTTGTGCAGGTGTTTACTTTAGAGTAATAACAGGTTATTATGAAATGTGGAAGAAACAGGAATATAATAAGCAACTACATCATAAAAAATTTTGTTCCTCAGTTCTGAGTCTTGAGATATGACCGCATGGAAATTTTGTTGTTTAACTGTGGCTCTACTTAAATCAACATGTAAAAGTCTTCCAATCTTTCACTCCTTGCTGATTTGTGCCAATTATATTACAGGACTGTCTCCCGACACACTGAGACACATCTTAAAAGAGGCCTCCTCATGCACAGAGCCAATTATATACGAAAGGTGGTTTACAGCATGACAGCTGCAAGAAAAATGCAGGGAACAGCACCAACCCTTGTATATGGCCTTCTTTGACCTTACAAAGGCCTTTGACAATATCAACCACGAGGGACTATGGAGCAATCTCCTCCATTTCGGCTGCCCCCAACAATTTGTCATCCGTGATCCTGACCAATGGATCGATTACAGACCCAATCCACGTCTGGACTGGGGTCAAGCAGGGCTGTGTCATCGCACCAACCCTCTTCTCAATCTTCCTCGCTGCAATGCTCCACCTCACACTCAACAAGCTACCCGTTGGAGTGGAACTAAACTACAGAACCAGGGGAATCTGTTCAACTTTTGTCCCCTCCAGGCCAGATCCAAAACCGTCCCAACCTCTGTCATCGAACTACAGTATGCAGACGACGCTTGCGTCTGCACACAGAGTCTGAATTCCAATTCATAGTCAACATCTTCACTGAGGTATACGAAAGAATGGGTTTTACACTAAAGATCCGTAACACAATCGTACTCCACCAGCCTGACCCCGCCACACAGCACTGCCTCCCCTGTCATCAAGATCCACGGCGCGGCCCTGGACAACGTGGACCACTTTCCATACCTCGGGAGCCTATTATCAACAAGGGCAGACATCGACAACGAGATTCAACACCGCTTCCAGTGCACCAGTGCAGCCCTCGGTCACTTGAGGAAAAAAGAGTGTTTGAAGACCAGGCCCACAAATCTACCACCAAGCTCGTGGTCTACAGGGCTATAGTGATACCCGCCCTCCTGTATGGCTCGGAGACGTGGACCATATACAGTAGACAGCTCAAATCGCTGGAGAAATACCACCAACGATGTCTCCACAAGATCCTGCAAATCCCTGAGAGGACAGACGCACCAACGTTAGTATCCTCGACCAGGCCAACATCCCCAGCATCGAAGCACTGACCACATTTGACCAGCCCTGCTGGGCGAGCCACATTGTTCGCATGCCTGATAAAAGACTCCCAAAACAAGCGCTCTACTCAGAATTCCTTCACGGCAAGCGAGCCCAAGGTGGGCAGAGGAAACATTTCAAGGATACCCTCAAAGCCTCCTTGATAAAATGCAACATCCCCACCGACACCTGGGGGTTCCTGGCCAAAGACCGCCCTAAGTGAAGGAAGTGCATTTGGAAGGGAGCTAAGCACCTCGAGTCTCATCGCCAAGAGCATGCAGAAAACAAGCGTGGGCAGCAAACCAGTCCCACCCACTCCTCCCCTCAACGACTGTGACAGAGACTGTCATTCCCATGTTGGACTGTTCAGACTCACTTTTAGAGTGGAAGCAAGTTTTCCTCAATTGCGATGGCCTGGCAATTATGATGATGGATGGTGAATGCTACCTTTCATTTTGGTTGCAGCCAGGCTAAGCTCGAAGCCTACTTGTACAGGCTCAGAATGGGTTTTATCTTGAGCATGCACAGTTGCTTCAGTGTTGTTATTATTGCTTAGAATTTGCCAGAATGATTCCAGAATATTAAAGTGTCCTTGACCTCAATATTTCCATTAATCCACCTGTTTTGAAACCTATGGAGTGATGGGTGGGACCTCCCTTCAAAGCTACCTGCCAAGATGTAACAGCTGCCAAGGTGGATGAATTTCATTTTCCTTCAGTGCTAGCCCACAATTGTTTTCTTTTATCATCTACCACAGCATCTACCTCAACTAAGGGACCAATGGCGTGCAGAGCGCCATAGAGGAGTTCTATGAACACAATGATTAACAAAAAAGAAACAAATCCATGGAAATCTTCAAGTTATTCCTTTACCATTAGCTTACTACTTAGTCCTTTAACAGTTTATGTAGCACAAATGTTTTACTCAGCAACATAGCATGTATCAGCATGTGTCAGGAAGCATTCGATTACTGGTGTGATCTTTCTATGGAGTTTCCTTACCTACAGAAAAAGTCAGGAGTTTCCCATCAAGTAATTGCATCAGATTAATGCCAATGTCCTGCTTCGTAGGTCTTAACTTAATCCTTTGTTTTTAAACTACAAAGTCAAAACCAATAAATGCTGCTAATCTTTATTCAAAAATGTACATTCCAGAACCTTTCTGCTCTCAGTCAGGCTCATAAACTGAAGAAAGAAAAAACTTGGATTTATATCGTGCCTTTCATGACCACCGGATGGCTCAAAGCACTTTACAGCAAATTAAGTACTTTTGGAGTGTGGTCACTGTTGTAATATGGGAAATGCAGCAGCCAACTTGCGCACACCAAACTCCCACAAACAGCAATGTGATAATGACCAGATAATCTATTTTTATTATGTTGATTGAGGGATAAGTATTGGCCAGGACACTGCAGATAACGCCCCTGCTCTTTGAAATAGTGCCATGGGATCTTTTACGTCCACCTGACAGGGCAGATGGGGCCTCGGTTTGACATCTCAGCCGAAAGACGGCACCTGCAACAGTGCAGCACTCCCTCAGCACTGCACTGGAGTGGCAGCCTAGATGTATGTGCTCAAGTTCCTGGAGTGAGACCTGAACCCACAATCTTCTGACTCACAGGCACCTATGCTACCCAGTGAGCCACAGATCTTTTTCGAGCTATAAATTTTATTCCCCACGAGATAACTGCACTCCACCAGTTCTGGCCTCTTGCGCATCCCTGATTTTCCTCACTCCATCATTGGCGGCCATGTCTTCAGCTTCCCAGACCCTAAGCTGTGGAATTCCCTCCCTAAGCCTTTTCACCTCTCGACCTCTCACTCCTCATTTAAGGCACTCCTTAAAATCTACCTCTTTTACCAAGCTTTTGGCCCACACCATGTAAAATTTTGTTTGATAACGCTTCTGTGAAGCGCCTTGGGACATTTTACTATATTAAATGCACTATATAAACAAAAATTATTGTTTGGATTAAGTTCTCAAACACCACAACACCTGCGTCACTTAACTGGCCATTAGGCGGTTTCAGCAATCTATGCATCAGACTAGACGCACTTGAGACTGTGATGCGCTGTGAAGAACAATGTAGGAACAATACTGGAGGAAAAGGTGGAGAGGGGAAAACTGCTGGCAAAATAAGGAAGTTACTGCCCCAGGGAATGTAGCTCTCAAACTGACGAAGGAATGCAGATGGAGTTGAAAGCAAAAGGTATACAGAGCTAAACACTGGGTGGGGAGGGGGGCACTAAGTAATCAAGGAAATAAGTCGTTAAGTAACAATGGACAACTGCTTGTATCATTGCATGGAGAGCAGAATTGGCAGCTCAATTGGTGAGGAGACTTCCCATAGCCTGTTATCCTCAGTTTTCCATTATTATGCAGGCTACTATTCAATCATATATTCATATTCAATACACTTTCGAAAACAAAGGTTTATATTTTATGTTAAAATGGCAAAATATTTTTTCAATGTTATTATTTTAGTTGCCTCTTTTCAGTGTTTGCCTCATTTCCACCTCTCGGAACTCACTCATGAGGTATTGTTCAAGTTTTGGTTGCCATCCAGTACTCAGCCCAAAAAGGACATTTTTCATCTCTGAGCTTTGACAGATCATCATCATCATAGGCAGTTCCTCGAAACGAGGATGACTTGCTTCCACACCAAAAAGGGATGAGTTCACAGGTGTTTCAATGAAGGACTTAATATTGCGGATCCCGAACTACATCTTGAAGGGTGAAAGATGCCTGTGCGTGGATTTTTTTAATGTGTGGTGGCCATTGCAACCCAGCCACCACACGGGCTTGAAAGAGCTAGGTCTTGGTCCAGTGGCAAGGATTAAACAAGATGACTGGAGACCAGCCCTGCTGCGCAGACCGAGTGCACACACATATAGCAGTGTGGGTTGGCCCGTGCTGCCCCTGGACCCTTCTGGGTCCCAAACTTTCACCTCTCCTGGGCACCGATCTCATCCCACTACGAACTCATGCCGTTCCTTCGTCCCAACCTCGCCACTCCTGCTGTACCTGCCCAAACTGCAGTCAGCCGTCGCCCTCCTGCTGCAGCACGCGTTGCTCCCTGAAGCCGCACGCTGCTTCTTCTAATGGTCCCGGCCTGCTGATGGTCTTGCAGGCCAAGATTGTGCCGAGGGAGCAGCATGCAGCAGCCCGGCCCGGAATTTGACAGGTAGGGAAGGGAAGAAAGAACGGATGAAGGACAGACTTGCATCTATATAGTGTCTTTCATGACCTCAGGACATCCAAAATTCCTTTACAGCCAAGAAAATACCTTTGAAGTGTAGTAACACTACAATTACCATCAAGCCAGGGAACCAACCCTGCTTCAATGAGGCATGTAGAAGTCCATGCAAGGAGCAGCAGCAGGCATATCTGAAAATGAGGTGCCAACCTGGTAAAGCTACAACACAGTACAGTTCTGGTCACCATGATATAGGAAAGATGTGATTGAACTGGAGAGAGTGCCAAGGTGATTTACAAGGATGAATTTTAGCTACGACGAAAGATTGGATAGGCTAGGACTGTTTTCTTTGGAACAGAGGAAGGTGATACGGGACTTGGTTGAGGCATATAAAATTATGAGAGGCCTTGATAGGGAAATAGGTCCCTCCTATCCATTCTGAGCAGAGAGTTCAATAACCAGGGGGCATAGAGTTAAAGTAATTGGTAAAAGGATTAGAGGGCAGTTGAGGGGAACCATTTTCACCCAAAGGATGGTGGGAGTCTGGACCTCACTGCCTAAGAGGGTGGTAGAGGAAAAAATGCTCATCACACTGAAAAAGTACTTGGATATGCACTTGAAGTGCCGTAACCTACAAAGCTAGGGACCAAGAGCTGGAAAGTGGGTTTCGGATGGATAGCTCTTTTACGGACACAGTGAGCCAAATGGCCAACTTCTAAATTTCTACGATTCAATATGCAACACCAAACAGCGGAAGCAAAATGGTATCTCGCTTAGGCAATACCCCGGAGTCGAGGATGACTTGCTTCGAAATTAATATAAGTTCTAAGGTGACTAATGAGTCCAATGCGGGATCTACAGACTCTGTCACAGGTGGGCTAGGTGGTGGTTGAAGGGACGGGTGGGTGGGATGCTTGGTTTGTCATACGCTCCTTCCGCTGTTTGTACTTGGCTTCTGCATACTCCCAACGGCGAAACTCAAAGTGTTCTGAGCCTTCTCGACTGCTTCTCCTCCACTTTGAGCAGTCTTGGGCCAGAGATTCCCAAGAGTTGGTGGGGATGTTACATTTTTTCAAGGAGGCTGAGGGCATCCTTGAAAAACCTGTGACTCGTTTGCCGTGACAGAGCTCAGAGTAGAGCGCTTGTTTTGGGAGCCTTGTATCAGGCATGCGGACAATGTGGCCTATCTATCGGAACTGATTGAGCATGATCAATGTCTCGATGCTGGGGATGTTGGCCTGAGAGAGAACACAGATGTTGGTACGCCTACTGTGCCAATGGATTGGCAGGATTTTGCAGAGGCAGCGTTGGAGGTAACTTCTCCAATGCTTTGCGGTGCCTACTGTACGTTGTTCATGTCTCTGAAGTATATAGGAGGGCGGGTATCACTACTGTTCTGCAGACCATGAGCTTGATGCCGGGTTTGAGATCTTGGTCTTCAAACATTCTTTTCCTCGGGCAACTGAAGGCTGCACTGAAGGCATTGTTGGATTTCATCATTGATGTCTGCCCTCGCTGACAGAATGCTGCCAAGGTATAGAAAGTGGTCCACACTGTCCAAGGTCTCGTCATGGATCTTGACAATCAGGGGGCAGTACTGTAGTACTGTGTTGGGTGGGGGGGGGCGGTGGGAGATTGTGGGGCAGGGTGGTAGAGGACCCTTGTCTTACGGATGTTTAGTGTAAGGCCCAGTCTCTCATACGCTTCAGTGAAGGTGTCAATGATGGTTTGGAGATTGACCTCCGCGTTTGCACAAACACAAGCGTTGTCTGCATACTGTAATTCAATGACAGAGTTTGGAACTACCTTGGTCCTGGACTGAAGGCAACGGAGATTGATCAATTTCCTGTTCGTCCTGTAGATTAGCTCCACTCCAAAGGGGAGCTCGTTAAAGAGATGAAGTATTGCAGCGAGAAAGATTGAGAAGAATGTTGGTGCAATGGTACACAGCCTTGCTTGACCCCGGTCTGCACTTGTATTGGTCTGTGGTGGATCCGTTGGTAAGGATCACGGCTTGCATATCATCATGAAGCAGGCGGAGGATTGTGACAGATTTTTCAACAGCCGAATTTGAGAAGGACACTCCATAATCCCTATCGGTTGACAGCGTCAAAGGCATTTGTGAGGGCAAATAAGGTCATGTACAGAGTTTGATGCTGCACCCAACACTTTTCTGGAATTTGCCGCACAATGAAAATCATGTCCGTTATGCCTCTTAGTGGGCGGAATCCGCATTGCAACTCTGGGAGAAGCTCTTCAGCCACTGGGAGGAGATGATAGAGGAGGATTCTTGTGATAACTTTCCTTGTGTCAGACAGCAGGGAAACTACTCTGTAATTACCGCAATCGGACTGGTCTCCTTTCTTGAAGATGGTCACGATTGCGGCGTCTCCGTAATCTATTGAAATAGACAGAGTGAAACGATCCCACACCAACGGATCAGATCAAAGCTTGCAGTCCTGCCATATACAATCATGAATGGTGGTGGAGAATTAAACATCTAACGGAAGGAGGAGGTTCCATGAACATTTCTATCATCAATGATGGTGGAGCCCAGCATATGAGTGCTAAAGACAAGGCTGAAGCGTTTGTAACCAACGTCAGCCAGAAATGCCAAGTGGGTGATCCATCTCAGCCTCCTCCTGAGATACCCACAATCACAGAAACCAGTCTTCAGCCAATTTGATTCACTCCATATGATATCAAGAAACAGCTGAGTGCACTGGATACAGCAAAGGCTATGGGCCTCAACATCATCCTTGCTGTAGTGCTGAAGGCTTGTGCTCCAGAACTAGCCATGTCTCTAGCCAAGCTGTTCCAGTACAGTTACAACACTGGCATCTACCTGACAAAGTGGAAAATTCCTCAGATATGTCCTGTCCACAAAAAACAGGACAAATCCAATCTGGCCAATTACCACCCAATATGCCAACTCCCAATCATTAGCAAAGTGATGTAAGGTGTCGTCAACAGTGCTCACTAAACCTTAGTTTGGATTCTGCCAGGACCATTCAGCTCCAGATATCATTACAGCCTTGGTCCAAACATGGACAAAGGTATTGAGGTGTGAGTGACTGCCCTTGACAGCAAGACAGCATTTGAATGATTGTGGCATCAAGGAGCCCTAGTAAATTTGAAGCCAATAAGTATCAGGAGGTAAAATCTCAACTGGCTGGAGTCACTCCTAGCAAAAAGGAAGATGGCCAATCATCTCAGTCCCAGGATATTGTTGCTGAGTTCGTCAGGGCAGTGACTTAGGCCTAACCATCTTCAGCTGCTTCATCAATGACCTTCCCTCCATCATAAGGTCAGAAGTGGGGTTGTTCACTGATGCTCAGTTCCATTCGTAACTCCTCAGAAAATGAACATAAGAACATAAGAAATAGGAGCAGGAGTACTCCATACGGCCCCTCGAGCCTGTTCTGCCATTTAATACAATCATGGACTCAGGTCCACTTCCCTGCCTGCTCCCAAAACCCCTTATTCTCTTGTCGTTTAAGAAGCTATCTATTTCTGTCTTAAATGTATTCAATGTCCCAGCTTCCACAGCTCTCTGAGGCAGTGAATTAGTCCGTGCCCACATGCTGGAAAACCTGTACAACATTCAGGCTTGAGCTGATCAGTGGCAAGTAACATTCGTGCCACACAAGTGCCAGGCAATGAGCATCTGCAACAACTGAGGGGCCAGAATTGTCCCCCTCCATAAGCTCCATTACCACCTCGAAGAAGCAGCAATGGAACGGAGTGGTCTTACTGATTGGGGGCAGACAGATGGGCCGACCCTACCGAAATTGCCCTCGGGCCGGAAACGGCAGGAACGGGTTTCCACGCCGCCCTTTTCCCGCCATGTCGGGCACGCGCCATCCCCTTACCGACCTGCTGCGACTCCCTTTCCGACCCCTGTGGGAAATTGCCCCTTGCGGAATTGCCCCGCAGGAGCGGCGCAACTGACAGCTTTTTATGTTGGGAAGTTGTGTGTGCCTGGGCGTCGCGTCCGTCATTAAAGGGAAGGGTGCGCTGCCGGGGTCGCCATTTTATTTTTTCTCGGCCGACTGCCAGGTCGAGCCAGCAATTATACCCCCAGGTTTGGCTGGACCGCCAACAGGCAGCCTAGCACCCCCCTCTTGGGTACTGGGCCTCTGGCCCGGCCGAAACCCTTCCTGGTGGTCCAGTGTTTGCCACTAAAGTGGCTGCAGAGTTTTCATCAGCCCTCCTCTTTAACTGAAGGGGAAGGACATTGTGACATGTCATAAGAACATAAGAACATAAGAATTAGGAACAGGAGTAGGCCATCTAGCCCCTCGAGCCTGCTCCGCCATTCAACAAGATCATGGCTGATCTGGCCGTGGACTCAGCTCCACTTACCCGCCCGCTCCCCGTAACCCTTAACTCCCTTATTGGTTAAAAATCTATCTATCTGTGATTTGAATACATTCAATGAGCTAGCCTCAACTGCTTCCTTGGGCAGAGAATTCCACAGATTCACAACCCTCAACTCGGTTTTAAATTGGCTCCCCCGTATTTTGAGGCTGTGCCCCCTAGTTCTAGTCTCCCCGACCAGTGGAAACAACCTCTCTGCCTCTATCTTGTCTATCCCTTTCATTATTTTAAATGTTTCTATAAGATCACCCCTCATCCTTCTGAACTCCAACGAGTAAAGACCCAGTCTACTCAATCTATCATCATAAGGTAACCCCCTCAACTCCGGAATCAGCCTAGTGAATCGTCTCTGTACCCCCTCCAAAGCTAGTATATCCTTCCTTAAGTAAGGTGACCAAAACTGCACGCAGTACTCCAGATGCAGCCTCACCAATACCCTATACAGTTGCAGCAGGACCTCCCTGCTTTTGTACTCCATCCCTCTCGCAATGAAGGCCAACATACCATTTGCCTTCCTGATTAACTGCTGCACCTGCAAACTAACTTTTTGGGATTCATGTACAAGGAACTCTAAAAGAGTTTCATGTACAAGGATCCCCCAGGTCCCTCTGCACCGCAGCATGTTGTAATTTCTCCCCATTCAAATAATATTCCCTTTCACTGTTTTTTTTTTCCAAGGTGGATGACCTCACACTTTCCGACATTGTATTCCATCTGCCAAACCTTAGCCCATTCGCTTAACCTATCTAAATCTCTTTGCAGCCTCTCTGTGTCCTCTACACAACCCGCTTTCCCACTAATCTTTGTGTCATCTGCAAATTTTGTTACACTACACTCTGTTCCCTCTTCCAGGTCATCTATGTCAACGCGATGTGCTGACTGACTTGGAACGACGACCCGCCCATACTTCTGCCCCGCTCCAAAATAAAACACAAAGACCTGAATCTCTCCGGATTGCCCGCCCCATGCATTGGGCTGGACGGAACCCATCAAAATCAATAGGTGCAAGTCCATTTCATGAGGGGGGCAATTTCAGCCCCAGAAAGCCTAGCCACCTCTTTTTGGCATTCAACAAATTACCATCGCTGAATCCCAGACCATCAACATGCTGGGGGTGAATATTGACCAGAAATTTAACTGGACAGCCACATAAATACAGTGTCTACAAGAGCAAGTTAGAGGATTGGTATTTTGTGGTGAGTGACTCAACTCCCAACTTGCCAAACGCCTTGCCACTATCTGCAAGGCACAAGTCAGGGGTTTGATGGAATACTCTCCACTTGCCTGGATGAGTGCAGCTCCAGCACTCATGAAGCTCGACATCATCCAGGACAAAGCAGCTCGCTTGATTAGCACCCCATCCACCACATTAAACACTTACACCAGCCACCATTGGTGCACAATGGCTGCAGGATGTACCATTTGCAAGATGTAATGCATCAACTCGTCAAGGGTTCTTCCACAGCACTGCCCAAACTTGTAACCTCTACACCTAGAAGGACAACGGCAACAGATGCATGGGAACACCACCACCTGCAAGTTACTCTCCAAGTGACAAACCATCCTGACTTGGAAATATAATGCCATTCCTTCACCATCACTGGGTCAAAATCCTGAAACTCTGTCCCTTACAGCATGTGGGAATAGTTGCACCTCATGGACTGCAGTGCTTCAAGAAAGCAGCTCACTACCAACTTCTCAAGCGCAATTAGGGATGGGCAATAAATACTGGCCCTGCTAGTAATGCTCACATTCCATGAATGAATAAAAATGTAGGAAACACGGCAGCCAATTTGCACAAAGCAAGCTCCCACAAACAGCAATATGATAATGACCAGTTAATCTGTTTCCGTGATGTTGGTTGAGGGATAAATATTGGCCAGGACACCGTGGATAACTCCCCTGCTCTTCTTCGAAATAGTACCATGGGATCTTTTACCTGAGAGGGCAGAGGGGGCCATGGTTCAACAGGTCATCTGAAAGACAGCACCTCCAACACTGCAGCATTCTTTCCGTACTGTGCTGGAATGTCAGCCTAGAGAAGGGCATAGTAGGAGAAATGCCCAACGAATTGCCTTAAATCGGTCCTCAAAATTGAGTCAATAGATTGAATACTGAGAAAGTGCTAATACTAATTAAATCATGAATTCCTTATTAGGGATAGAAAACATGCCTTCAAGATCACAGGCCTTGAGTAAAATAATTAAGAGGAATATAAATATCTCCCGCCTTATCTTGGTTTATGTGCAACCCATTTGTGAGCAAATATCTGAGAAACATCCCTGTCACACCAGACCAGGACCTTCCTAATCTGCATAGCAAAATGTAAATTCTTTACCTCCACCCAAGTATGATCTCTCATACTCAGATACAGGAACGGCTCTGTTACCCCAGCCTTTCTGCACTTGTAAGCCCACACACTGAGAGGCAGTAGGCTGTTTTGCCTTTTGCCTAACTCCAACACTGAGGGAATCACAACTGACTTCAATCCCATCCTCAACCAACAGTCATATATCTAATTTCCATCAAGGGTGACTGGAAAGTGACCAAGAATAGATACCCTGGCTGATTTCCTGCCCTCCCCGGTGTAAGGTCACTCAGGCCAAAATTAGTGTCCCTGTTGTTTTCTAATTCAGCACACATCAGTGATCAAACCTTGAGAACTCATTCATCTGTATGGGTCTGTTTCACACCAGGTAGTGCATTTGCCCACTGAGCCATTGGGTGAGCACTGTAAAATGTTCTCACTGTTATGAGAGGGTCTGGTTTTCAAACACTGTCCAGCATCAAGAGTGACCATTTGGGGAAGTATTGGAGAACACCCAGTGCAATGATAACCAGCAACAATTGAAGTGAGAAGAGAATGAGGGGAACAGATGTGAAAGACGAGAAAATGTTCACAAAGAAGAGGTGTGAAAAAATTAACAGTAGATCACAGTAACATGCTTTGTGCTGGCAGCTTTCCATTTTCCTGTGCTTTCACCTGTACAGAATTCAGCTGGCCAGCAGCAGAGTGCTGCATAGCTGCTGAAGCTGTCAATTTGTTGACTTCTCCCAACACCCTCAGATCTGGAAGTACAATGTTCATCCAATTTGAACCCTGTATTTTGTGACATTGATCACTCGAAGCTCCTTGTCCATTTGTAAATGGTGAAAGGTTTACAGCATATTGCTTCAGGCCATCCTTTGATCTTGTGTAATTACTTCGGGTTTTGTACCTCTCCCTTGCTATTATTTTACGACTGAAAATAACTGGTGTAAAACAAGAGAAGATTCTGTTGTGCATCAGTTATTTTTCATTAATTCACCAAAGGACTGTTATTGATCCTGGGACTGATAAATAAAAATAGAATACAAAAGAAATTACACAGTGCAGCTAAGTCTTCTGCTCTGCATGGCAAGCTCGATAGATACTTCTGAGTGATCGCAACACCGTTTTTGAACTGGACAATCTGACTTCAGGGGACGCCCACACTGATAATGTTAATCATTGTAAACCTGATGCCACAGGACTGGGTTTTTTTCCGGGCAAAGATTGGCAGCTCAGATCACTAAATGACCGGAGACTGATCCTTTTGCTCACTTCTCAATCAATGAAGCCGAGGGTTTGTTTTTGACAGCATTGAAAGATCCTAATGCGATATACTCTCTTTAATTAAAAAATTCGTCAGGTACAAAGGTGCAGTATTGCTGACGCTCAGTGCTAACCCCATTCTCCCAATACGCCTGCCCACATGAATTTTGCTAATCTGTGCAATGTTAAGGATTCGGTGCTCAAAGGATCCAGTGTGGACGATGGGATCTCCTACTGGGTGCGAGTGAAAAACATTTTGATATTCCATGATTAAATCATTGCATGCCAGCAAATAAATCATGTGGGACTTCAATTGATCTTGTTTGCCGGTATACATCAAAAAGAGACAATTAACAGGAAGTTTCTTCATATCTGCAGCAAAGATTCACAATACAACACAGAATGGAGTGACAGCATTTTAGTAATCACTCTGAGATTATGTGAGTTAATGCTGTTGGGGAATTCAAAAGAGTCCTTCCACAATCCAAGGCTACAATGACTCTTTTTTGCCAGACTGACATGAGAAACAACCAAAATGCCTGTCCACCAATTGCTAACATACCATTTAAATACTACCTGGGTCGTCTCCTCTTTGTGCACTTTGCAATTAGGAGGAACTTCACACGCCTTTAGGTTTCTTCCTGTATTGCTTTCCCTTGGAACTTTTATAACCTCCTGCTGAACAATCCCTTGCAAAGCTAAGCAGGCAAGTCAAATATGCCCCTTGTTTGCAAATAATACATCAGTCACAGCTCAGAGATGTGGCTGTTGAAATGTCCTTAGGCTATAGGGTGTTGAGATAGAGCATGAGATTGAATTCTTTTGATCTCACAGATAGTGTTACTAAGCTAAAATTAGTTTGCAATCCTTATTTTTCGATGAGACTTATACTGTATGCCAATGCCACAATCGCAGCTGAGTATGAATGTGCTCATCCTGCTTGAATGACTCAAACCCATTGTTGCCGCTTATTTTTTAAGGTAATTTTATATCAAGACAATGGAATTGTTTGTACATCTTTCTTGTTTTTGGGGTGTAGACAAGCAGAATGACTGGCCGATAGTGTGAGGTAGATGCAGCAGCAATCGACTCCATTTCTTCTCAGTACTTCTGAATTCATTGATCCACAGGTGAATGTTCTTGGAACTGTTCCCAGTTAGTTGGTGTAATTTTAGAGCTGGTTCTGGCAATGGAAGCCAGTTTTCACCAGATTTCGACTCCAACATGATCTCCAGTTGCCAATATATACAAGGCATCGCAGTCGATCCGGTTCATCACTGCTGGAATACTCCCGTATACCTGGCAGGTCTCCTGCAATGTACAGGCGTCTCCTACATTAAAACTCCTTTTTTCTGTCTTGCATAATCTCCTTCTAATAATCTCCACCCTCGTTGGCTGCCATGTTTCCACATTACAACAGTAACTACACTGCAAAAAGTACTGCATTTCACTTGCTATCAAATCCCTCCATGGCCTCGCCCCTCCCTATCTCTGTAATTTCCTCCAGCCCCACAACCGCCCGGGATATCTGTGCTCCTCTAATTCTGCTCTCTTGAATAGCCCTGACTTTAATCGCTCAACCATTGGTGACTGCGACGTCAACTGCCGAAGCCTTAAGCTCTGGAACTCCATCCCTAAGCCTCTCTGTTATGTCCAGAGTAACTACACAAGTCTGTATACTGTAAGCTCAAACTGTTGTGACCTTGGTCTCTTTAATGTAACTCCAGGGTGAGGAAGCAGCATATATAGACTGCCTTTTATACCTGCTTGCCCGGGGTGTGGTGACCCTTGGGTCTCCCACAGGTCTGCCCTGGTGGCAAGACTTACATACTAGTAAAGTTTACATACATAACACTCTCCACCTCTCTTTCCTCCTGTAAGACGCTCCTTAAAATCTATCTTTTTGACCAAGCTTTTGGTCATCTGCCCTAATTTCTCCTTATGTGGCTCGGTGTCACATTTCTTTGTCTTATAACACTCCAGTGAAGCGCCTTGGGACATTTTATTGCATTAAAGGCACTATATATCTACAAGTTGTTGTTGTTCTTTGACTGCAAAGCATTTTGAGTTATCCTGAACAGCGAAAGGCACAACACAAATGCAAATCGTTCTTTCGTTGAGTTCAATCTTCTGATTTCAGACCCTAATCCTAACTGGTTAGCTACATCATGCAACAAAGGGATATCTAGCCTGTTCACGAGATTTCAAAGCCCATGCCAATGTAGCTAATATTGTTGTACCGTGCAATCGTCCATTTTAACTGCATGCTTCATAGATGAGCTGCAAAAGGTAAAATGAATCATGTTATACGTTGCCATTGGCTCCACCCCTTTCTTCATGAACAATGACTGCTATACATAATTATAGTGTAAATGATTAAACATCTTCTTAATGCAATAATACCAGTGAGTTATGCAGTCAGATCTTTGAGAGCCCAGGACAGGGAGATAGAATTGTGCAACGTGTCTTTTGTAGTTTTGTGGAGTTGTGTGTTGAAATCTTTGTCAGTCATGAAAAGGCATCCCTCCCACTGGAGATAATCTATTTAGAGACATATTTTGGCAGCTAGTATAACTATTTTTTCCCACTAAATCCCAAGTTCAAATGACTCATTACAACCTACATCCTTTCCTTCCCTTCTGATGGAGATAATTGCTATTTTCTGTGTGTGGAAGTTGCATTTGTTGGTAACAATCCCATATGCCAAGATCTGCAGAGATTGAGAACTAATTGTGTTATTATGCGGTCTTCTATTTTTCCATCCATCCCCCCACCCACTTCCCATTCCATTAATTTGCTCATTTGCATGATGGCTTTGGGGCACATTGCTCACACTCATCTGCCTCATGCGCCTGGACATGGATGCCCACCTTCTCGTCCTTTTGTGGGAAGTAGGTGGATAATGACCAGATAATCTATTTTTGTGCTGCTGATTGAGGGATAAATATTGGCCAGGACACAGGGCCACTGAGCCACAGCTGGTGACCTGTGGAGTTCGGTGCACCTATCTCTTCTGGCGTATTAACCACCACTGACACACCTGGTCCCCATCCAGAACCAGGACTGCGAACTGAAGGCTTGGGAAGTCCCTGCCTTGTCAGGCTTGGCTCAATGGTTGCTCTCTTGCCTCCGAGTCAGAAGTTTGTGGATTCAAGTCACTCTCAAGGGACCCGAGCACATAATCTCGACTGATACTTCAGTGCAGTACAGAGGGATTGCTGCACTTTTGGAGATGCTGTCTTTTGAATGTAATGTTAAACTGAGGCTCTGTCTGCCCTCTCACGTGGACATAAAAGATCCCATGGCACTATTTCTAAGAAGCTCATGGGGAGTTCTCCCCCCATATCCCGCCCAATATTTATCCCTGAACCAACATCACTAAAGCGGATTACCTGGTCATTCTATCATTGCTGTTTGTGGACACTTGCAGTGTGAACGCAGCTGCTATGCTTCCCAGATTACAGCAGTGAATACACTTGAAAAGTATTTCATGGACTGTAAAATGCTTTGAGGCATCATAACATCATCAAAGTTGCTTTATAAATGCAAGTTCTTTCTTTTCTTTTGTCCCACCATTTGCCTTGAAAGGGGAGGACAGAAACAATTCCATATGGAGGACACAAAACATCTGCAAAAGGACATAGACAGGTTAAGTGAGTGGGCAAAAATTTGGCAGATGGAATATAATGTTGGAAAGTGTGAGGTCATGCACTTTGGCAGAAAAAAATCAAAGAGCAAGTTATTATTTAAATGGAGAAAGATTGCAAAGTGCCGCAGTACAGCGGGACCTGGGGGTACTTGTGAATGAAACACAAAAGGTTAATGTGCAGGTACAGCAAATGATCAGCAAGGCCAATGGAATCTTGGCCTTTATTGCAAAGGGGATGGAGTATAAAAGGAGGAAAGTCTTGCTACAGTTATACAGGATATTGGTGAGGCCACACCTGGAATACTGCGTGCAGTTTTGGTTTCCATATTTACGAAAGGATATACTTGCTTTGGAGGCAGTTCAGAGAAGGTTCATTAGGTTGATTCTGGAGATGGGGTTGACTTATGAGGAAAGGTTAAGGAGGTTGTGCCTCTACTCATTGAATTCAGAAGAACGAGAAGTGATCTTATCGAAACCTATAAGATTATGAGGAGGCTTGGCAACATGGATGCAGAGAGGATGTTTCCACTGATGGGGGAGACTCGAATTAGAGGGCATGATTTTAGAATAAGGGGCCGCCCATTTAAAACTGAGATGAGAAGAAATTTCTTCTCTCAGAGAATTGTAAATCTGTGGAATTCGCTGCCTCGGAGACCTGTGGAAGCTGGGACATTGAATAAATTTAAGACCAAAATAGACAGTTTCTTAAACGATAAGGGAATAAGGGATTATGAGGAGCAGGCAGGGAAGTGGACCTAAGTCCATGATCAGATCAGCTATGATCGTATTAAATGGCGGAGCAAGCTCGAGGGGTCGTATGGCCTACTCCTGCTCTTACTTCTTATGTTCTTATACTTCTTCTACTTTTACACGTCAATGTCTGCAAGGATTAAGGACTATTCATCTGCTACTGTGATTATTGCCTCAGATCCACAATTGTCCCAGTGTTATGGAAACCACAGGCTCTGGGCACCCAACAGAGCTCACCAAATCAGTTGATTCTCTGCCGCAGATCTGGAGGAACTTCCCATTTTTTGGAATGCCCATATGTAGAAGCATCACCAAGCATCAGAAGCAGAAGTTATGATGACTCCTAAGGATGAACTTGCTGTAGAGAATAAGCTAAGAGTTGTCCAGGTTGCCAAGCATGTGACAGAAGATTTGTGAAATAACATGTATGGTGACAAATAAAATGAGAAAAAATATACGAACGTCAACTTGGGAAATATCAAAATGTGAGAGGAATGAAAACCGCTCCAAAAGCTACCTTTCATTTGAATATCTCAAATAGCTCTTGGCTTACGTGACTTCCACTGTCCGATACACTGAGCCTATCTGGATCAACTGACCATTTGAACAGGATCAATTGCAATTAAGAATATTTTTCACATTCAGACTAATTCACATGCAGCCAGGCACTTGCACCAGTTCGGAGACAGACATCCTAATTTCTGCTGTAAGGTCATTTATGTGCAAAAATTGCTAGACATCAATAAATAATATAACATTTTAAAATGTTTTATATTTGAATTCTCAAATTCCCTCATCCACACATATTATCCTCTTTAACTTTTCTGGAAATCTTTAGGTTCATATGAATGAAGGCAAAAAATTTTCTCTCTCAATATGTTACAGGCAACAGAACTGACAAAGTTAAACAACCCTGCTGGTTGCAATTATTTAGATCTTTCACATCCTTAGAATGTCCCAAAGCACTTCACAGTCAATTAAATACTTGTGAAATATATGTTGTACTATAGGCAAATGTGGCAGCCAATTTGAGCACATTAAGGAACCACAAACAGCAGTGAGATAAATGACCGGATAATCTGTTTTAGCAATGTTGGTTGAGGGAGAAACGTTGGCCAGGGCATCCTGCTCTTCTTTGATTAATGCCATGGAATCTCTTGCAACCACCAAAAGGGCTACTTCCCATCCTAGATCGCTCTCCAGTGAACCCTGTTCCAATTAGGTGAGAACTGGATTGAACTCAGCTGTGAGACTTTCCCCCTCCCTCATCGCCAAGAAATTCCTCTATCCAAATTCACTCGTTAAGATTAGGCAAGCAAAGTATGCAAAAGATGATGTGACCTGTGGGACCATATCCCAGAATGAGTCAGCCATTACAAGAGAGAAGGGAAAGTATTCAGAGGGGAAATTGGTGAAGGGAAAAAGAGCAAATGTAATCAGAACTAGTCTATAAGCACCAATAAAACCCTACAGTTTGAGCAAATATTGCAAACAGAAGCCAAATAAAAAAATTCAGAGCTCAACTCAAGTATTATTTTTAATTCAATGTCCCATGGCTTGCAATTTTTAATTTTAAGAGGCTTAACAAACCAAAAATGCTTATATTGCAAAATTATCACAATTAACACTTGGGATATTATTTCCTTCATATAAATACCGAAATTCAATGGTGCACGGAGACTGAGGTTCCTTGCTGTGCTCCGCAAAAAGTCCTGGTGAGAAGCACAACAAGCTAATCTCTGCAGAGAATATGGCAAATGTTAGAGAACCCCTGGGGTTGTTCGTCTTCAAAAAAATGGAAGAGTTTGATTCGCGTTCTCAAATCCACCGCAAATACTCCACATTCGCTTGGTGTGAAAGCAAGCACAATGGCTGGAATTTTTATCTGGAAGTGGGTAGGGAGGGGGAGGGAGCGGGAGCTGGAAGGGGGCTAGAAAGCTGTCGGGAAACCGTGAAACCGGGTTATCCACAGGATTTGATGAATTTAATGGGGGGGGGGGGGCTAATTCGTATTTTAAAGCACTATTTCCCACCCACAGCCAGCCAGATGGCGAGGCGGCTGGCTAGCGGGCGGGTAGGCCTACGGCACTAGGCTGCTGGAAGGAGGGTGAGAGGGATCAAGGCGGGGGTGGTTGGGGACCGGAGGAGGATTGGAGCCGAAGGCTGATCAGGGCCAGAGAGGGGAGCGGAGGCTGGAGGGGGGAACACTGGCTGAGGATCGAAGGCCGGAGGGGAAATCGGAAGACTGGGGGCGGGGGGTAGGGGGTCGGGGGGGGAGGGGGTAGGGGGTCGGAGGGGGGGGTAGGGGGTCGGAGGGGGGGGTAGGGGGTCGGAGGGGGGGGTAGGAGGTCGGAGGGGGGGGGTAGGGGGTCGGAGGGGGGGGTAGGGGGTCGGAGGGGGGGGTAGGGGGTCGGAGGGGGGGGTAGGGGGTCGGAGGGGAGGTAGGGGGTCGGAGGGGGTGGTGGGGGGGTAGGAGGTCGGAGGGGGGGATCGGAAAGGTCAGGTGGTCCAATCATGGAGGGGTGGGTGCGGCAGGGACGCTGGATCCAGCAGATAGGTACTTAGCCGCTGGATTCCGCAGTCCTCACCTCCCTTTAGTTGGTGGGTTCTCTGAGGCCAGGGAAACCCGCCCGCCCACACTGGATTGCCATTAAGTACGCCAGCCTCATGATAATATTTTAATGGGCCACCCGTCTCCTGAGAGTGGATTGTCTGCCCAACCCTGTCCTGCGCCTCCATTAAAACCGGAAGCGGATGGGTTCAAGGTGTGTTCTTGTAGTTTAAAAAAAATCTTTAACCTTCCACCTGACTGCAACCTATGGGTATTTTGGGGTAAAAATCCCCCCTCAATAAATAGAATAGGGAGGGTAAGCCCAGTGTATTTAAAATTCAGCCATGGAATTAGGGCTAGACAACTTCAATTTAAATGAATGAATTAGTACATTTCCCCCCCCAAAAAAAATAAGTAAAGGAATAATGCATACTCAGTGTTGAAGTTACGAAGCTACTTGCTTTCACATCTCAGGATCATTCTTGAACTGCCAACTGTTTGGTGGCTGTGTCTGTTTTTTTTTTATCTGGTTTTGCTAATTTTGTAGCTTGGCTTGCATGTTTAAATAGCAAAGGACCCAGATTCAAGTCTAGTCTTCCTTAAATTACAAGATCTCAGCAGGAGAGTTAGCATTGGGCTGGGAAGAATAACATATGAGAAAATAGTCTGCTCACATTTGGTTGCCAACTTGTGACTTTTTCAGAAAGATGCCTGCGTGTGAATACCAGGGGAACGCTGGATGCTGCTCTAACAGTCATGGTCTTCATGGGTGAATAATCTGTCACTTTTTAAAAAACGCTCATGTGAAGAATGAGCATTTGGGCGAGGTGCAGGGACACTCTCAGTGCTTGCAGAACCATAACCAAGTGCAAGTCTTAACACTTCAAAAGAGGAGTCAAGAAGCAGAGCTCTTATTTGCGATTATTAGCTTTGACAACAGCAAAGCCCACTGCTGTCAAAACAAAAAACAAACAGCATGAATACTGAAAACCTATGATCTAGTTGTTGTTTAGGCTTATCGTGCAAGTGTGCAGAGTGAACAGACATCTTCGTCTGTGCTGCTGTCACGCAACAGGACATCATATTCACAGCACAGAAACAGGCCATTCCGCCCAACATGTCTATGCCGGTGTTTATGCTCCACACGAGCCTCCTCCCACTCTTCATCTAATCCCATCAACGTACCCTTCTATTCCTTTCTCTCACATGTGTTTATCTGGCTTCCCCATAAATGCATCTATGCCATTCGCCAATTGCCGATTTGTCAAATAACATTCCACCCATCCCCCCAAGGCTACACTTGTGTCGTTCCCAGTTTGTATGGCTCAGCAGGACACCATAGTGTATTTAAATGTTATAAAAAAACACGCAGGTGACATGCATCTCTCGCATACGCAAGGATGTTGGTGCCAACAGTGAAGAGAGCTTATGTACATGGGCGATGGGTGTGTTGATGACTATGCAGGCCGATATTTGACAGACATTGTCTACCACAAGCCTCAAGTGGTCACATTCCTGTGGGGTTCTCCTCTTGATCCCTCTGACCCTACTGATCCCTCCACAAATGTCGGAAAAATAATTTCTAATCTCCAAAAGAGCCTGACACAGCAGTCAAAAGGGATACAAGGCAAAGAGTGCAATGGGTCGTACACATGAATAAGTTCACTTTCCATCACTTTTGTTGGGTTCAGCATTTGGCAAAGTTTGTTATATAGTAACCTCGAGCATAGCATTTATGTTGGCAATGGGAAGTCAGATATTGGGTCTGATCTATTTACTAACTGATGGAGCATTAATTCAGATTAACATGCTGTTCCTGTTTTATCCATTGTCAGTGATGGCTGCTGTTATGTCTGGCCTTCACAGGAAAACAGTTAAGGGAATGCAGTGTTCAATCAGGCTTGAATAATCACACCCAGCTAACAGATTTCATTGTCTTCAGGTCAATCAGTCATATTTGCAAATCTACTACAGGTACCTTGTAGTTCTTGCTCCCTCACCAACTGCCCAACCTTTCATAGGTTATAAAGGATGGGAAGTTATTATATTTTGATTGTGGACGAGTGCTAAGCATTCATAACTATAAATGTTGAAAATGATGAGACTGGTGAGGTTTGTGAAGCACTGACAATCACAAGGAAGTCAGTAGGCAGTGCCACAAGGTTAGAAACAGGCTAACGTTGTGCTTATATTCAAAAAGGGTGACAGAAATAAACAAAGCTTTTCGTGGGCCACACATGGAACTATGTGCAAAATCACACTCCCAGATTCTCTAGTCTTTCCACATAACTGAAGGCCCTCATCCCTGGTATCATTCCAATAAATTGATTCCGCACTCTCTCCAAGGTCTTGATTTTTATACTACCACTGATGCTTGGGTTATTGTAAACAGTACCAAAGTACAGAAAATGCACTGAGGTCCATAGCCAAGTAGGGCTCATAAAAACTGCTTCAACAGCACCAAGACAGAAAGAGTAGGGAAGAAAGTGAGCAACCTGTAGTAGCCATATTAATTTGTCAGCATAAATCACCTGTGAAACCCACAATCATTTTTATATTTTTCAAATTATTTTACTGATTTGTCTCCTCTTTGCACTCCAAATAAGGTATCTGACCTAACCGGTGATTTAGAAAAAACCGCAGCAGAGCGTAGATAATGAGGTGTTAAACTGGTCCGTCCAACTAACAATTAATGTATTAGCATATGCTAAAGTGGGAATAGTTACCATTAATCTGCTGTTCAAGTGTGCACTGTGTGTTAGCGCTGTAATGAATTTAACAGAACAAGTTTCCAGATAAATAAACCCAGAGCCTATGATTAAACCATCAGACTCTGGGGACCATCCAGTCTTCTCATCATTTTCTTTAAGGAGTAATTATTGTTCAGTGGACAGTTTTGGGGACGATTCTCTCAATTGTTAATTGTAGGGTAATTGTAAACATAGAATTACATTGAATCTACAGGCATTTGGCCCAACTGGTCTATGCTGACATTTATACTCCACACAAGCCTCCTCCTACTCCAATTACCTCTTCCTACCCTGCCCCCATCTGCCTCCATTCCCTTCTCCCTCATGCATACGACAAGCCTCCCCTGAAATGCAAGAATGCGCTCTGCTTCAACCACCCCATGCGTCAATTAATTCCACATTCTCGCCACTCTGCGAAAAGAAATTCTTCCTATTTTTTTTAATTTGAGCTGTTAGTGGCTATCCTACATTAATATTCCCTTGTTCTGGATTTACCCAGAGTGGAAACCCAGGTCTCTTAGTCTTCTCCACATCCATTCTACCGAACCCGTTCATCATTTTAAAGACCGCTATCAGGTCTCTTAGTCTTCTCATTTCCAGAGGAAACAGTCCACACCTATTAAATCTTTCCTGAGAGTTGCATCCTCTCAATTCTGGTAACATCCTTGTGAATCTTTTATGCATGTTCTCCAGTGCTTTAATGTCCATTTTGCAGTACAGAGACCAGATATGTACAATTGTGGTCTAACCAAGATTCTATATAAATTGAACATTACCTCCCTGCTTTTATATTCTATTCCTCTGGTAATAAACCTCATTATTGTGTTTGCACTCTTCATGGCCTTACTAACTTGCATTGCTACTTTTAGTGAGTTATGTACCTGTATTCGCAGATATCTTTTGCTCCTCTACCCCATTTAATTCCTTACATTCCAAGGAATAAAGGCCTGTTTACTCGGCCTACTGCAATGGACCACCTCACACTTCGCCATATTGAATTTAATGTGGCATTTAGCTACCCACACTGCAAGCCTGTTTATATTGTTCTATATATTGTACATTATTCACTAGACACCCCCCTCCACCTCATTTTGGTATTGTCTATAAATTTCAACACCATGCCTCTAATTCCTGAGCTCAAACCATTTATCTATCTAGGGAACAGTAGTGGTCCCAGCATGGATCCCTGCGGGTCCACTTTCTCTGGGTCTGAGAAACTTCACTGAATTCCTACCCACTGTTTTCTGTTGTGCATAGCTAACTGTAGTTCCATTAAGATGAGCAAGTCTGTTGTACATATTTTGGGGATGTAAATAAACATATGGATATAAGAGTTTCCGCTTTGGGTGCAATTAGCGATCCGGGTGCTAATTGCACTCGTTTTCAGAAGTAATTCTCCACCCCCCCACCCCCCTCCCTGCCGCGTTTCCACTCAAACTCACTTGCATTTCTCTGAATGTAAAATATTGCATAAACCAGCACAACTGGGCAGCATTTTAAAATGTAACTTTGTTAAAATGTTGATTAAAATATATTCATTGACATCTTCAAGAGCATTTGATTAATAAAATGGGTTTATCACAAAAAATAACCAATTTTAATCAGAGTATCTAGCCCAGCACCTGTGAGTAAGCCAATTGTAATTAACTGAAATGACTTTAAAAAATGTAGAAATATTTATTAGTTACACTGGTGTACAGTAGTCAGTTTTAGTAAATTAAAAGGTTTTTAAAAAGTGCTCATCAGTGTCCTCACGCCTAAAAAAAACCTTACGTTTTAGAGCTTCCTCGAAGGCCTGCAATCAAGCGCAATTCGCAGAAACTCGCTGTGGTCATTAATTCAATCTTGAGCATGGCCAGTTTTGTGGGTGGGGCTGGCTTCCAGCGCGATGTTTTTTAAATGAGCGCAAAAGATCACGGAAACTCTATTTGCACTGGACGTAACTTGCGCTTGCAATTCTGTGATCTTTTGCGCTGGTTTGACTGATTGAGGGCAAATGGTGCTGAAAAAACAGTGCAATCTAACGGAAATTCCAGGCCAATATTTTCCTCCAAATAGCAAAACACATTTACGATTTCACTGCAAATCGTGCAGAGAGAAAACTTGAGAAAAAAAAAATACACGCACACTCTCTTTCTCTCTCTCTTCTGGAAACAGTACATAAAAAAGGATGTCTTTTCAACCGTGAAAAGATTCCAATTGTGTGTAGCTAACCGTAGCTCTATTAAAACAAGCTGCACTCCTGTTCGCTGTGCAGGTTTTGAGAATGTAAAACAATGATAAACCCAATGAGGCTTTTCTTATATTTGGATGTTTCTTTAATTTCCTGGTTTTCTTTTATTCTTTCATCAAATTGACACCTGGTACATAAAGTGAACTTTGACCAAAATAAATTTAAGGGACAAAACACAAGCCGGATTGATCCCAGTGGGACCAGACTGATTGGAGCACAATGACATAGTTGGAGTCTGTTAGGCTCAGATAGTCTATCACCATGTGCAATACTGGAAAAGGATATTGCATTTGCTTACTAATTTTGCTGAGTCTGTGTCTTTTGAGTATAGGAAACAACCAGAACTGACTAAATGTGCCGACACCGTTAAGTCGGCCCAGACACACGTCTCAGTCCTTGGTGTAAAATCCAAACCAACTCTGCTTTTGGGGGCCTACTGACAATTGAACAGACACACAACACAACTTCACTTCAGGAACCACGGCACCGCTAAACAATGTTCCCAAGTTCCATAAGACAGTTTTTCTCATTATTGTTACCATTGGATGGAGAACATTTGAAGAAAAATTAAGATTTTAATCATTATAAAAGGCAAAGCAATCCTCTGCACGTGCACTCTGTGCGTGTTTATGAGCACATCTTCATAACAGGCAGGAATAATGCTGTGATATGTGGAAGCAAATTCTGCAGATACCAGTGTCAAACCTAGGAATGTGATTTATGCATAGCTGTGAGCAAACTTTTGTCATTCATCTGTCCTGTGGTAGGTAAAGTCATGGGTAATGTACACGCTGGCTTTTATGGTACATCTTATTGAGCTGCCAAATGTCACTTGGTTACACATAATGTGGAGGGTTTTAGAGCCTATCTGTCCTCATTCTACATCCACACATCCCAGCAAGTGTCAATCCACAGCAATGGGGAACGAGCACCCTGACTGATTTTTCCTACCCCTTGGCTGAGATCTATTAACTCAGTGCAGATCTCGAATTTGAACATGGAAGCTTCCTGGATTGTTTGGCGGAGCATTTCCCAACTGAGCTAGATCGGAAAGTGCTCAGAATATTGTATTTTCAAGTACCAACAAGTGCTGAAATGAGATTGTCCAACACTGAGCAAGGTGCCCTAACCCTTAGAGGCCACAAGGCCATGTCCTGTTGGTCAGACAGAGATGGAGAGAGGGATAGCCTATGTACTTGACTATAATATCTGCTCTGAGTTAGATATTTATGAATGTTTTTATATCCAAGCACATCAATGTGATGTACATATTGGATTTTATGGTAATTTTCCAGCATTATTTGACAGCTTTCCAGCAACATGGTAATCTGCAAAGTGCTGTTTTCTGCGTTTTTTAAGCATAATCTTTTCAAAGATTATCCACAGAAAAATATAAATGTGTGCCCAGAATCACCCTTATGGTTAGATCTTGACTTTGTGTGACAGTACAAAATGAGTGACAGCAAATCGGCAGCCCGTCTGATTTGCATTTCTATTGAGTTCAAAACCTACCCCTTAATTTTACTTTATCAATTTCTAGCAAACAATTTTACACTGCTTTTTTTGGAAGTAAAAACAGCAAAAACATTTTTACCTATTAAAAATTAAAGTTCCACAATCCTTGCATTCAGTTAATCCTTTAGCAAACAGACTATTCCATTCTAAATGCAATTTATCATATTTTTACGCGAGCACCCACTGCTGTGATACGAGTTTTAAAATGGCTTGATTTCATTAAATGATCAGAAATTGGATGATTCTTGAAAAACACCTCAATTGACAGCGAACATGTTAATGTGCAACATGCAAGGTTTATTGATTGAAAATCTCAGATAATTGATATATTAGTCAAAAGCTATAATGAGGACATCAACAGGATTGCTTTTTGTTACTGGCTCAGCATGAAGTCTATTTATAAAACCGAACAAATACCCCATGCTTCCAGTTAAAAAGGACACAACTTACAATAACAATACTTGGCAAATCATTTTTTTTTGTAAAACACTGAGGCAATTCTCGACCGTGCCTGGCAGAAGAAATTGTCTATAAATTGTTATAGAACCCGACCAATTTTCATTCCATTGATTTAAACGAGATGAAAATTGGACAGGTTCTACAAAGGGCAGGTGAGTCATCCTCATTTCGAGGGATTGCCTATGATGATGACGATGATGATAATGATGATTCCCTGCCAGCAGGTTACTACCCAGGTTCAAAATGACTGCCCACTGAGTCTTGTTGGGGCAAGCGTTCTTTTCACCTTGCACTATTGTGGCTAAGTAGGCATTTTTGATATACGGTCTTCAACTGTGAATATAAGCAGGCCAGTCATCTAGGGGCCAAACTTGTTCTTGCCAACATCCACACTTTCCAGCAAGGGTCACTTTTTTCTCTCTCCACTGAGAGGCACCGAGGCCAAATGTCACTCCAGTTAACTCAGCACGGGCCAATGATTGAACTGACACCATATTTCCAGGCTACATTTTGCACTTACCATTTGTTACATTGGAGACTTCAACTTAAAAAAAAACTCTTTGGCAAATGTACAGTGCAATGAGCTGCAGCACTAAACACCGCAGGAATGAAAAAGTTCTTCATCCTTGATGATAAAGTCTGCTCCCTTTAAAAAAAAACAGCCACTGCAATAACCTTATCTACATTTCAGTTCCACATTCCACAAGATAGAGTGTAAAGAACATAAAATATTAATTGGATATGGAAATATTATAGTATTAAGGAACGGCTCATCAAAAATGTATAGCATGCCTCCATTGTATATCTTAATAACCACAAATCCATAAAAGAATGAATGAATGAATTTCAATTAAAATGACTGTACAGTCCCTCCCGCCCAGATTAATAAATACTTTGTGGAACGACTGCTTTCAAAACCACATCAAAGTCAATTATTTCAACCTCATAATTCTCCTTGGAAGTTCAAAATGTTAAGATCACCTCGGGATGTGAAAAGGTAGCTTTTCAAATTATAAAGTCAATTTAGTAAATGAGTAGACTTTTGACTACAAGATAACTTCATTGTGAATAAATAATAGAATTTAAATTACCACTCAGTACATTGAGAGTTCACTGCAGCTTTCAAAACACACATCAGCTTTCCTCGCATAATGACTGGGAAAATTATAATGTTACAACAGGAAATTAGAAGAGTCTCCAAAAGGTCACAGATGAAAAAGGACGGAATCAAGTCAAGTGCTCTACGCCTATTGTAATATCGCGAACACTACTTTACATCAGCTCCTCAGCAGCCACTAACTACCTATTGGGAGGTGATAGACCCACTAGACTGGAGAGGCATATTCCACCATTGTTGTTCAATATAATTTAATGTCTGAACTGCAAATTGAAATTGGATTATACAAATTTGGTAAGAGATGTTGCTCCAGTCCTCAAAGAGTACACATGTGTCACTCTATAAAGTGTTACATTAAGTCTTATTATGGAATATAAACAATATGGGGAGCTGAGTATTGTAATAATATTTGCAGATGACCTGAAGCTATAAACACAGAAGACCAGCGGAGGAGAGAGCTATAACATTAGGAGGAGTATCTGGATAAATATAGTACCGTGATTACAAGAGTATATGCCACAACAATAGTACAAAAGTCACCGCTAAGTCATAAAATCTATGTGAATCACACATTGCATTCTGTTCCAAAAGGGCTGAGGAATGAGTTCAGGAGATCAAGTGACCTTTTGATTATTACACTCTACTCTTTTTTTTATGTAGCGAGTTATAATCTAGAATGTAGTGTGTGAAAGGGTGGTGGAAGCAGATTCAATGATAACTTTCATCAGGGAACTAGATATATACTTGAAAAGTAAACATTTGCAGGGCTATGAGTAAAAAGCAGGGGAGTGGAACTAAATCGATAGTTCTTTCAAAGAGCCAGAATTGACACGATGGGTCTAATAGCCTCCTTCTGTGCTGTATGATTCTATGACAATTCAAATCATTTCTTTAGTACTAAATTACCAGTTTCTATGTTATTACATTGCTTAATTCAAATTATTGCATCATTTAATTTCTTAATGCAGAAAAATAATTTGAATTATCAGGACTAGACTCCTGTATGCTGAATGCTCCCAAATTCTCTACTCTGAAGGGTCAGAATGCAGCATTTATAGGAAACTATAACCAAAACAGATGAGATATTGGAGTCAAACTCACATACACAGTATAAAATCCCAGACAATCAAAACACTTTTGCACACTAATCTATTTCCATCCTTATTATCCGCTAGAGATGATGACTTCTTGCTCAGGTACGTTCCACAAGTGCTTTGCCCAAGTAGTTATTACTTGAGATGGAGTGTAGACTACCCAACAGCAGAAAGAGAATAATAGTTGAGTGCAATCTTGTCCTCAGCCGATATCCGCATGTTCACTTACAGCAGGGGTCACTCTATAATAATGTTTGGGGGGGCGGGCGTGGGGGTGGCAGAAGCGGAGATGATTTTCACCTTCCTAGCCCGAGGCACTAAGCCCAATTAGTGTGCTCTGGCTGCTGCCCAGCTGAGACCAGCTTGGGGGTTCAAACCTAGAGTATGGCTAGTATGGCTCAGCTTCTCATTGGACAAACCTGTTGAGCATCTTCAATTCATTTTGGACCTTAACATATTTTCTCTCCAAAAATGAATGTTTTGTTTATAATGTACCCTTAAATGTTTTCATTAGACACTGACCATTCATACTCCAATAAGTCTCGTTTAGCAAGTGAAGATAGCTTTGCATTTAAACCTCTATGAAAAAGAGACAACATTTCAGAGGACAACAGTTCTAGGAAAATATTTCACAAGCAGCAGAAGATTGTGTTAAACTTAATCGTAGGTTTTCATCATCATAGGCGGTTCCTCGAAATCGAGGAAGACTTGCTTCTACTCCAAAAGTGAGTTCTCAGGTGGCCGAACAGTCCAATACGGGAATTACAGTCTCTGTCACAAGTGGGATAGACAGTCGTTGGAGGAAAGGGTGGATGGGGAGTCTGGTTTTGCTACGCGCTTCTTCCGCTGTCTGCCCTTGCTGATAATCATCATCATCATAGGCAGTCGCTTGGAATTGAGGAGGACTTGCTTCCACTCTTAAAATGAGTTCTTAGGTGGCTGAACAGTCCAATACGAGAACCACAGACTCTGTCACAGGTGGGGCAGATAGTCGTTGAGGGAAGGGGTGGGTGGGACTGGTTTTCCGTACAATATTTCCGCTGCCTGCGCTTGTTTTCTGCATACTCTCGGTGATGAGACTCGAGGTGCTCAGCACCCTCCCGGATGCACTTCCTCCACTTAGGGCGGTCTTCGGCCAGGGACTCCCAGTTGTCAGTGGGGATGTTACACTTTATCAGGGAGGCTTTGAGGGTGTCCTTGTAACGTTTCCTCTGCCCACCTTTGGCTGATTTGCCGTGAAAGAGTTCTGAGTACAGCACTTGCTTTGGGAGTCTTGTATCAGGCATGCGAACAATATGGCCTGCCCAGCGGAGCTGATCAAGTGTGGTCAGTGTTTCAATGCTGGGGATGTTGGCCTAGCCGAGCATGCTGATGTTGGTGCGTCTGTCCTCCCAGGGGATTTGTAGGTTTTTGCGGAGACATCTTTGGTGGTATCTCTCCGGCGATTTGAGGCGTCTGCTGTACATGGTCCATGTCTCTGAGCCATACAGGAGGGTGGGTATTACTACAGCCCTGTAGACCATGAGCTTGGTGGCAGTTTTGAGGGTCTTGTCTTCAAACATTCTCCTCCTCAGGCAGCCGAAGGCTGCACTGGCGCAATGGAGACGTTGTTGAATCTCGTTGTCAATGCCTGCTCTTGTTGATAAGAGGCTCCCGAGGTATGGAAAGTGGTCCACGTTGTCCAGGGTTGTGCCATGGATCTTGATGACTGGAGGGGCATTGACGTGTGGCAGAGTCAGGTTGGTGGAGGACCTTTGTCTTACGGATGTTTAGTGTAAGGCCCATGAATTTGTATGCCTCGGTGAAAATGTTGACGATAACTTGGAGTTCAGCCTCTGAATGTGTGCAGATGCAAGCGTCGTCCACATACTGTAGTTCGATGACAAGAGGGTGGGACGGTCTTGGATCTAGCCTGGAGGCGATGAAGGTTGAACATATCACAAACAAATCATTCACACAATTCTTTTCCACGAATCGACTGACTGGAATTATAATCCACAGCCCTGGGGCTGATCTTTGAGATGGCTTCTAAATGAACTAATCTCCCAATTACAGTTGGAGCAAACGTCCTAATTGGCACCAGTGGGGATTGGCTGAAATTACTTGTTTCTCTGGTATTTTCCACAGATATATTGCATTCTGTTTTCAATGCCTTTGAGATAGAAATCATCTACCTGCATATCGGCAGGAAGACCGCTTCTCGGCCTTTTGGCTAAGATCATGCGTAACTGACCTGACAGGGGAGTAGCCACCATAACCCCAAGGTGGTTCTCCCTGGATCAGGAAGGTATATGCTTGCTTTTTTGGAAATAGGAGGTGGGTGGGGTGGCTTGACCCATCCACCTCCACGGAGGTGTGTGGGGGACCTGACCCATCCACCTCCATGGCACAAACCTGGTATTGCAGTACTTCCAGGAACGGTGCAGTGGCTCTAGGCCTTTTGGCTAAGAGCATTGGCGCAGAGTGATCCTTGAATGGGCCCAAGGTGACCTTTGCCGTTTGTGATTTGACAAAGAATTGGAACGATTGGCTACGAATTTAAAAAAAAAAAAATTCACAGATCTGCTGATTTATACACCTCCAAATTAACTGCATTTGTGTAAGCTTTTGTTACAGGTGAACAGTACATAGGATGACATAGGATATACGTCACAGAAACAGGCCATTCGGCCCAACCAGTCAATGCCGGCATTTATGCCCCACTTAAGTCTCCGCCCATCTTTCCTCATCTAAATCTATCAGCATAACCCTCTATTCCCTTCTCCCTCAAATGCTTGTCTAGCCTTCCTGTAAATGCATCTATATTATTTGCTTCAACCACTCCCTGTGGTATGAGTACAGCAACAGTAAATCCTAAATCTGTATAAATTTTTCCTTTTGGGAGACAGTTCTAAGTCTTGACCTTTAAATTATCATTAGCTAAGAATTTATACACTAATGTCTCCCTTCTGGACTGAACAAAAGCCATCTCGAGCTTTAAGCTCATGAATGGAAATAAGATGGCTTGGCATAATTATGATGGTAGACCAGGATACCAACACGCTCAAAATAACAATAATTTAAAAGATTTTTAAAAGTTTGTAGTTTCATCATGTCTTTGAGAACGGTCTTAAAACACACACAAATTCTTTTTGAAGTGCAATCACTGTTGTTAGGTAGGCAAACCGAGGATTTTCTGAGTAATGCCGGCACAGGCACAATGTGTTGAATGGCCTCCTTCTGTGCTGCAAGATTCTATGATTCCAATGCCCTCTGCTTTACACAGATAACACACTGGAGTATACAATGGCTACATTGTGGAAATAAGATGAGTTATTTCTGTTTTAGCAAATTTATTGCTTCTCCCATTTTTTTTTTAAGTGGTTCCTTCACATTATGCATCATTCCCCCCTCCTCCAAAAAGTTAGGCAAATGATCAGCTCCCAAATGGTAATGCTGTAGCATCACTGCGGTCTGCTAGTAAGTGCAAGTGAATGGCTTTGAGCTAAGATTTCCCTTCCATCGCTGGGTTCCATTCTGTGACTCCATTAAAAAACATGGCTAAGTTGAAGGCCACGAGAGTTCAATCTCATGGGAAATTTTTCAGCAATGATGCCTGCATGATGAATCAGGGCTCTGTCCTGTTTACTTTCTTAACAATTATGATAAAAATTTCAGGGGGTTGTAGCTCTTCCACCACTGTGATCACTTCAAGTTCATTACTGCTTGCTGCTTCTCTTATGCCTCCACAGAGGGAAGGTGATAATACACAACAAAACCTACAAGACAATATGGTTGATTCCAATTAGAGATAGGAGTTGAGGTAAATAGTTGCCAAGTTCGTGCAGATGATAAAAATAGTTAATTTGATCACCAGGCCATCAAACGTTTACACCTGTGCATGGCTTTTACATTTTTCCTATCAAATGCTTCTATGAGCAAGGCTTTAACAGTCTACAAAAATGCCGATGGGTGTGAATTATGTGGCGGTTATCTTGTCAAGCAATCTGCAAACCTTCAACTGTTTTAAGTAGAAACTTTAAATCAAGTGCCCCCTTTTGGCACTGGAACCCACAAATTTCCAAATAAAACTTTAACGGAAACTTAGATCAAATTAAAATGTGGTTATTGGGGGTGATGATGCAATCCAGTGCCTCCGGCATCCACCTCTTGCGGAAGGCCGCAAGCGTACCGGTGGCACTGCGTGCTCCATCTCCAGGGACACCCTGGCTCGGATGTAACCTCGGAGGCAGGTAGTCGGGCTGAACGACCCTCTCGACTGCCCGCTGCCTGGACCGGTTAATGGCTACCTTGGTCATGACAAGGAGCAGTCCTATGAGGAGGCCTTCCAACCTGCCCGCTTCCCTCTGCACAGGGTTCCCATAGATCAGGAGCATGAAACTTAAGTGCAACCAGAATTTGAGGAGCAGGCCCTTCAAATATTGGAACAGGGGCTGCAATCTGACACACTCCACATATACATGGAACACAGACTCTTCCAGACTGCAGAAACTGCAGGCGGCCTGGGAGTCCGTGAACCCACTTAAAAACCGACTGTACGGGGTACTGAAGTTGAATGTTCAGCCATGAACTCATTGAATGGCGGTGCAGGCTAGAAGGGCCGAATGGCCTACTCCTGCACCTATTTTCTATGTTTCTATGACTGCCCCATGCATCACCTTCCAGGCCAAGTCCCCAATAAATAAAGGGAGGATTCCCGCATAGAGAGCACTCCATTGGGGACCCATGCCTCCTCCAGATGGCAAGATGATGTGCCATGGCGTGTCCAGATGGCAGACAAGGATGGCAAAATGGAGAATGTGCAAGAGCAGCCGGTACAGGAAACCCTTCCACGCAGAACTGAAAGGCACGGAGGGGATTTCCTGGAGGAGGCTCAAGTTGTGAGGCACCGGCTCCTGAAGGAGGTTTCGGGGCTTGGTGCCGATGAGGAATTCCATCCGGACAGGGGGTCAGTTCGGACGGGATCTCCCCACGTGCTTGAGCTTCCTCGACACACCTAATGGAGTCTGGGCCCAGTGCCATTTTTAGCGACTCAATGGCATTGGCCGCGCGCCAATGGTCCCGGATCGGCGCTGTGCCAGCTCTTCCGGCATCATCCAGCCTGCTCCTCCGCCATCCAGCAGGTCCCCGACCCTGGTCACCTTGCCAAACACAGCCCCCCCCCCATCCGCCTGCCACCTAAAACTTTGTACTATTTTAGTTGTGCACTTTAAACAAATGCTCCCTGCAAGGGGGGGGTCACACTTCAAAATACATTTTTTCCCAGTGCCCCTTTTTTGTGTTTTTTTAGGGCACTAAAAAAAAATTATACAAGTGCCCCCTGGCTAAAAGGGGGGGGGCACTAATAATTAAACCCCTTGTTAGTTGATGGTGAATTTTTAAAATATAAGCTAATTTTGATTGACAGCTGTATTTAATTATAAAATCTACCCTTTTGATTTCCATTTGTCTCAGTCTGGATTTCAAAGTGAAGGGGCACAACAGCTGCCCTTAGAAAAGATTTCTCCAATGAATCTCTCATTTGTCAATCAGCCAATGAGCTGGGACTAGGAACGCTCCATAAATACTCAATTTTAATTACAAACCTCGCAACACAGATGCTGGTCCAAAATTGAATGCTCCAAAGAACGGATAAACTTCAAGGAGGTATGCACAGGATGGTCTGCATTCTTACTCCCACAAACAGCCACAGCAATTGCAGTGTGGAGAGTGCTGGTGTTGCCAGGTGGTTGCATTTCTCTGCAGGGCAGGCAGGTTCACTCTGACGATTGACGGGTAAAACACCACGGGGTAGCTATGCACCTTGCCACCCGAGCACAGAACTGGTGGATCAGCCGCCCATTATAACAACTGTCCAATTTTAATCTCTTTTGAAATCAATGGAAATGACAGCTAATCACGTGCAGCTGATTTCCAACATTAGTTTTACACCTGGGCGGCAAATAAAATATCTACTCCTCAAGTCAGGTTAGCATCTGTGGAGAGAGAAACCAAGTTAATGTTTCAGGTCGATGACCTTTTGACCTTTCTGACAATAGGTCACTGACCTGAAACATTAAATGTTTCTCTCTCTCCACAGGTGCTGTCTGAAGCGCCGAGTCCAGCAGTATTTTGTTTTTGTTAAATTTCTATCGCGTGACTGTTGTTTGACTTGAGCGTCCCTTTCATTTAATGTTCCATTTAATTTTACTTTTCAATAAAACTCATTCAGTTGTACCCAGTGATATATTGTCTGTCAGAGTGCTATATGTCCATCACTTGAAAGCGATCAGGAGTGTAGTGGTAACAGGAATCACCTCGAGGTAATTCCCTCATGGGCTTCATTACACACTGAGACATGCTATCCCACAGTTCTTTGTGCACAGTTTACATTTTGGTTCTCAGAAAGTGAGAGATTGGCTGTGGAATTCAACCTTCGTGTTGGGTATGAGAAAAAAAATTGAAGTGTGCCTAAATTGTAACAGTTGGTCCAAACTAGAAGAGTTACTGTAATGAAGTGTTTCAGGTACGAGATATTTATTCTTGCGAAAGAGATAATATAAGTCAAGTTTAATATGGCAAACTGGCCAAATCTGCTGTTTTGTTTAATCCTGCTTCTGTTAACCTTATTTGATGAAAATGGAGGCAAACATGACCAATTTCGCTGGGCTATTTTTGGCTCATACATGTTCAGGCATCTGGGGCAGCTGCCTTAAACAGGTGTTAGGCCCCTCGACTATGCAAACGTTTGGTGTAAGCAATAAACATTTCCCCCTTAAACGTAGAAACACACTTAAGAAATAATCTGAAATGCAAAGTACAAATTTTCAAAGCCTTTCCATCAAAAGACAAGTGAGAGTTGGTTTCATACAACTGTTTTTTATTTTTATCCATATATCCAAAATCCTTATCCATAAAATAACTGCACTTGTAAATAAAACATTTCAGATAAATCTTCTGGAATGGAAATCTTAAAACTACTATTTTATTGATGGCAATAAATTATCACCATATTTAAGAGAAACACTTTAAGGGTAATTCCAATTATTTAATAGGATGTTCCAGGAAAGCAAATTTAATTGGGTGAACATCACATGTCCGAGCTAAGCTTTGGAAATACTGTGAAATGAAAGTCCCAACTGCAAAACAAATCACAGGGACTACGGATTTTCAGAATTACTTTTATTAAACTTAGAAAGAACTTTTTTTTGTTTAATATACGGTTGGTTTCCTCACCAAGACCTGAAATAAATGCTATTGCCGTACCTCATTCAACACATCAATTAAGTTAAGAGAAACTTGAGTGTGCTCTTGGCTCATTAGCGGTAACTTTCACAACATGTAGAGTTACACCATTGTGATGACCCGAGGTTGTATTTGTCCTGAAATTGGATGGAATCCAATCCCCATCTGCCATGATAAATCAACCAAGTTGTACATTCAGAATCAGTACTACGATAACCCAGGCCCACCTCAGCGGTTTGTCACGTTGGTACCAGTACCAGCACTGATTCTGATAAATTGGCAGCAGACTTGTATCAGAATCCCCTCTGCTCTCACTGCCCCAGTTCCAACACTCACTTCAGCTGCTGTAACACACTGCTGGCAGCACATAATTAGGCATACCCTTAACACAAGACTATGTTTGACCTTTTATGACTTTACAATCGAGCCACAGAGCAAAAACCCATTCTGCCATCGTGACTCAGTGGCAGAATACGCTTGACTTTCTTCCAAGAAAGCTGAGTAATTAAATCACTGAGGGGGTACTTAATAAAAGAGACAGCACCATGAATTCGTGGGGCAAATGTCGGATTCAGCAGTTTAAATGATTCAAGCTTCGATTTATGAACATGTATTTTACCATAAAGAATTAAGCCATTATATCGTTTGATAGAATCACTTTAGTGACAGCAATTTTGTTACATAGAGCATTGCAGCTCAATTTATGGCATTGTGAGACACATTCATCTATTCCATAACATTTAATAATTTCAGTTTTAATTGGTGATACTTTGTTCACTTAGCATTAAGCTAGAATTACTGTGTCCAGTTTTCATTCTCTCTGAACTCACCTGACTCTCTCCTCTCCTAATTAGTTCCTGCCTGAAGTAAGCTTATCTCCTTGTCTGGCTCTAGTTTAAAAGCTTACTTTAAAGCAGCAGTCTACAATGGCTACCATTTAATGGCAGAAGGATGAGAGAGGAGATGAGGAGAACTTTTTTCACCCAGAGGGTGGTGGGGGTCTGGAACTCACTGCTTGAAAGGATGGTAGAGGCAGAAACCCTCACAGCATTTAAAATATACTTGGAAATGCACTTGAAGTGCTGTAACCTACAAGGCTACAGACCAAGAGCTGAAAGTTAGAATTCTTTTACGAACACGATGGGCCGAATGGCCTCCTCCTGTGTGTAAACTTCTATTATTCAATGATTTCTTCCAGTCATCTACTCAGAATGGTCAATACTCTTTTCCACCACTATACCTTCTTGGGCTTTGGGCAGTGCCAACCTTTCTAAAATCAGCTCCTGACTCAGAATTTCTTAGTTAGGCCGAGACATTTGCATGTTCTTTACAATCTGTCCAAATATGGGTAACATTATTCCTTGTCCTTAATTGAAAAATAAAATCATTTCTAATTTTCTTTTCTTCCTTTAGTCCTTCAAGGTTTATGAGAAGCGGGCAGGGATGTGGAGTTGAGGCCAAGATCAGATCAGCCATGATCTTATTGAATGGCAGAGCAGACTTGAGGGGCCAAATGGCCTGCTCCTATTTCATCCTATGTTCTCTCCTGAAGGCAATACCTCATGCTTCAATCAGTGCCTCAGGTTGTAGCAGCCTCCCAGTACTTTCCTCAAGTGGCCATTCTTCCTGTACAAGCCTGGAAATAGTGAGTAGGGATATTCAGTAGTCATGGGCATCAAGGCAAAACTGGATCATGTTCCTGTGGTGTCCCTGCACCTTACTACAAACTCACACGAGGCATAGAAATATCAGACACGGTCACTCTGTGACCTTCACCTTTATTGCCAGGACCAAGGAGTGCTGACCCTGGGTGGGATCTCCCCTTTTATGCCTGGAAACTCAGGTGAGGAGTGTCTCCCGCAAGTTCACCCCCTGTGGTCAGGATGTGCATTTCTAGGGTACAGGTATAGTGTACATGAGTTACAGTTACATGACTATGTCATTGCAAGATGGTTAAATACATGACAGTTCCCATCCAGTAACCAAACATGCACTTTTCAGAAAGGATCATTAGTCAGAAACAGGAACACGGGTTACTTTCCGCCCCTCGCTGGTAACAAACTGATTCAGCCAGGCAACAGGTACCTCCCTGGTTAGTGTGACTCAATACCACACCATGCAATGCAATTACCTACTGAAATATCATTCTTCACTTTGAAGAAATACATCTGCTAGTACAGTCAAAGATATCAAGTCGCACCTGGGAAATCTTAACATGCCTTCAAGTGAAATACCCATCAATGGTCAGAATGAACCTGCCTGCTCTGCAGAGAAATTTAACTGCCTGGCAACTGCAGCACTGTCGACACTGCAATCGATGAGACAGTCAGTGCGTGTGAGAATGCGCTCCATCATGTGGTTACATCTTTCAGGTTTAGAAACAATTTTAAGTGTCTATTTAATCAGCTTTTCTATCTCCTAACTTTGTTCCCTTTTCCTCTCCTGAAGGCATTGACCTCTCTCTGGATATGGTTCCATGGGAGCCAGGTGCCCAATTGGCCACTGTGTTTGATAGTGCGTTTCAACGGGTGATTTAACTGCAGGTATCACAGCCCCATCTGATCCAGTCCTCACCCAATATCTGCATGTACACAACATGAATCACTGAAAAATGATTAATGTTGACTATCTTCCCTAACGAATAGCAGTGAAGCCATTTGTGGCTTCCCAACATCCTTAAGAAGAAAATGCAAAGTTCTTTGTGCAAAGGTTGCACCCCTTGAATGAGAACGACAATTTTGAACAGTCCCTTCTGTAGAGGTTTCTGTGCAATTTTTTTACAGATACTTTCTTAACGTGTTATCGACTCATTCTTCAGGATTGCTAAGCTGTGCTTATTCTTTGCCGAAACAAAAGAATTTGACAAACTGTGTGTTTATCAAAACATTAAAAGGGGTGATTCCGTGATCTCATGCTCCCAGCAGAGACTCTACGTCTGCAGGGAGCGCAGGGTAGAGATAGGGCTATTGGACTCTGGCCCCCATTCTATACCCCTCCCCCCAATCCCTGTAAGCGGAGCACAGAATTACTTCTTGGATGCAATGACATAAATTGTGTCAAAGCACGTCAATATGTCAAAAATGTCAATGAGTCACAAAAATGTAAGTGAAAAAAGTGACATGATAACCTAATGGCTCTTCCCTCCTCACAGCAGCCAAGAGATTCATCATCAATGCAATCCTCACTGTTGAAAATCCACAACCTCTACAGACCAATGAACCACCTGCCGAATCCTTCCTTTCCAGACATTCAGTGCATTTCCACAATTTGTTCCCTGTAAACAAATCTTAATATTTAACGAGTTTCTTCTTCTTTAAGATCACAGGTCCAAATTACCAGTACTTCAATGCATCTTCCACCAGCATTTCCCTGCAGCCGTCTCTTTTTACACCACATGCTATTGAGAACAGATCTTATTCTTTAACCTTGGGCTGTCATGGACTCGTGGCAATGCTAGCACTTTATGTGTCACAGTTCAAGCCATTAGTTGCTGATCTGCTGTCAGGGAGCTCTTCCACCGTGAATAATGACTGCGCATCACTGGCCGAGCACATGCTGAGACAGATACCAACGGCTTGCTTCCCTGTCACCAGAGAGTCTCGGGTTTCTCTTGAGTCGGGATTCTTCCGGCTGCTAACAACCACATCATGTCTGGCACCACAGGTTAGATCAGCACTTGCAGCTTGTGAAAGTCAGGTTTTTCAACTGACAGCATCTATCCCATATCACTCTTTCTCGCCCAAAAGTAGCACAGAATGTCTGATACTTAACCCAGAGGGCAAGTGAGGAAACTGCTGCTTCCTTAACTGATTGTGTGATAGAAGAAATATTGTTTCCCCATCACTGGGGGTTACACTTGTCTTTAGGTTAGGTTAAACTGCACTAATCGCTTTGTTTCCTGCTGACAGACATTGGAAATGGTCTGAGGAGAGGGAAGGATGAACATACATGACACTGCACAGCTGAACCTCCCTTCAGCAGTCCAGAGTCACTGCTGCTTGGTTACACATACTCCACAATGCTGCACGGCTACAAAGCAACAACATGATCAAGTGGTTCAGTTAATGTGATAAATAGTGAGCTTGTACCTCGTTTGCATTGCCAAGAGAAGTAGGGGTGGGTCATTCTGTAACTCGACCTTCATTTGCCACTTGAAATGGCTTGAAATCTCTGGCTCTGAATCAGCATAAGAACTGACAGGAATCAACTTTAAGGTAAATGCAAACACATGTAGACACTTGCCTGTGTAAGCTGACAGCTGGGTCAGTTCTTATATCTCCTATCTTCTTACAATGCTTTCTGCTCCCCATTCAAACAAATCATTTGAGCACACATTCTAATGAATGTATATTATATATAAATATATATGAATAAATGCATTTGACCTATAAATAAAGCAGTTCTACTGAATGCAGCCAGGCACATCTGAATATGGAGTCCAGATTCTGCCATTAAAATTTAGCGTAGATGCATTATTGGAGTGAATGATTTACAGTGATCAGAAGATACGTTTGGATGATAAAAGTCTTCCGACCTATTTGATTTTATCCTTGCAGAATACCAGCTCTCCGGTTTTCCCATACAGCTGTATCTTGTTCATAAATGAGCTGCGTTGTCCATTTAGCTAAGTGACAAATCCTTATTAAGCTCTCTCTTTTGTAAGTTGTTGGCTGTCTCCAGTGTGTCCAACTTTTCCCCGAGATTGCAAATTTAGCTAGTGTGAGCTGGTACAGCAAATCCACAAACTGATGAAAAATAGGGTCATGAGGTATTACAGCTCTTTCCCACCAGCACCTCTCTCGATCCCTCAACTGTCTCTGATTTGTCACACTGTCCGGCATCCAGTACTAGATGAGCAGAAATTTCCTCCAACTAAATATGGTGGGGACTGAAGCCATTGTCTTCAGTCCCCACCACAACTCTGTTCCCTAGTCACCGTTATTCTCCCTGGCAACAGTCTGAGGCGAGACCGGACTGTTCCCATCCTTGACCCTCAGATGAGCTTCCGACATATCCACACCATCACTAAGACAACTTATTTCTACCTCTGCAACATCGCCTAAGTCTGTCCCTGCCTCAACCCATCTGCTGCTAAAACTCTCATCCATGCCTTTCTAACCTGTAGACTTGACTATTCCAAAGCACTCCTGGCCGGCCTCCTATCTTCCGCTCTCCGTAAACTTGAGGTCATCCAAAACTCTGCTGCACATGTCCCAACTCGCACCAAGTCCCATTCACCCATCACCTCTCTGCTCGCTAACCTACATTGACTCCTGGTTAAGCAACGCATCGAATTTAAAATTCTCATTGTTCTTTTCAAATTCCCCAATGGCCTCGCCCCTCCTTATCTCAGTAACCTCCTCCAGCCCTACAACCCTCAGAGATATCTGCACTCCTCCAATTCTGGTCAGTTGCGCATCCCCCGATTTAAAATCGCTTCACCATTGGTGACTGCACCTTCAGCTGCCAAGGCCCGAAGCATGCAATTACCTCCATCAACCTCTCTACCCCGTTTTCCTTCTTTAAGAAGCTCCTTAAAACCTACATCTTTGACCAATCAGCTGCCGTAATATCTCCTTGGTGTCAACCTTTGTTTGATAATGCCCCTATGAAGCGCCTTTAGACATTTTACTACATTAAAAGCGGTATATAAATATAAGTTGTTGTTTTATTGACCACTAACTGAAGGCAATTCCCAGTTCAGCCTCACTCCCCTCGCAAGTTCCAAAAAAAAAAGGGGGGGACTGTTTGGTTGGAAGGAGCAATAGGTGGGCGTGATTGCCACATGGTTCCAGGGGCACGCAAGAATATTTTAAACATCTTTCTCATTTTACATTCAGTTGGCTGCCACCCGGGATTGATGAAGATTCCGGAGCGGGGCAGGTAAACAATTTTCTAGAAGGGCTCCTCATTCCTCATAAGGTTTTATGCTCCTCATGTACATATCCAAGTTGCCAATGCCTGTTTTAGGTGTCTACCCAGGATGCCTAAAAAACAGACCCCATGAATTTAGCAATGGGGCGAACATCTGCACAGGTTGGGCACAGGTCATCCCACTGCTAAATTGGTATGCTTTGTGCCCATCTTATGCCCAGAATATAGACACAATACATGTCTCTCCTATGTTTGAGAGGGTCTTCACTAGCCTTAATATCTAGGTAAACATTCAGAAACCTGCCCAGGATAACAAATTTTCATTATCTTTAACCTACTGGAAGCATTTTTATTTTCCACAGGAGCTCTCTCCAGTTCTGGTGAGCAATGGAGCATCACATTAAAATGTATTCTAGGGTTAAACTGTGAAGTACACAAATTATGAACTATGTAACAAGGTCACAATCAATACTGAGTTTGTTTCTTTCTGGTATCCTGAAAAAACTAAAGGGGTGATGGGCAAAAATGAGATGGGAATGGGGCGATGGGAAGACCCTCTCAAACATGGGAGGGGCAGATATTGACATGCATTGTGCCATTACCATCTCATTTTTGCCCATCACTCCTTTTGTCCTTTAATCTCTTCTGCCTCCCACCCTATCACAGACTTTCTCTTTTGTTCTTTTCTGCCCTTCCTTAAGAACCTGTTACATATCTTCAAGTTCTGACGAAGAGTCACAGACCTGAAACGTTAACTCTGTTTCTTTCCACAGATACTGTTTGACCTGCTGAGATTTCCAGCATTTTCTGTTTTTATTAAAGGGGTTAATAAGACTACTTTGCATCTTTGTAAAGTTTACAATCCGTTTAACTTAATCCCCTTGATTAGTTGTCGAATCTTATTCGAATTTTACAACTGCCAACCTCATTCAATAATGAGCACATTGTCGTATCCATAACTAAACCAATGACAATATCGGTAATATATATGCCCCTCCTTTTAAGCCTTTTACTATGGAAATGGCAACAATAAACTAGTTGCCTCAACTACTCTTTTTGGTAACGAGGTCCACATTCTAATCACTCTCTGCGAAAATATGTTTCTCCTGAATTCCCTTTTTGCTCCACCACTTCTTGAAAAATGACCAAAATAAGCTTGTACAGCATAATAAAAGTTTGCCTGACTTTTGGATTTTTTTCCATCTCCTTGATGTAATGTCAGGCATTGAACTGTATTCTTCCACCAATCGCTGAAACTACATTTACCAGTATTTCATTTTCGGCCTGTTCCCTGCTTGGATGTTATGAAACCAATAAGCCAAGGTCAAGAACATGCCTCTGGATATGTTCCTCCACATCTGGCGGAAGAGCTGCCAAACTTTTTGTCTTTGCATTCACTGTGCCCTTTTAAGACTACAGGAGGTTATCTATTGTGCAGTTACAGGCATGATGCAAGTGAAATTATTTCAGTGGAAGCACAAAGCTAAAAATTCCTAGTCCTTCTCCATCTTCCACAATTCCTCACAATCTGCCCTGCTACAAGCTATGCCAGTTAACAGTTGTGGATCTCTCATTTACAGAGCTTGTTTATTTTTAAATGGGATGAGATGGGATAAGCTTGAATGGGAATTTTCAGCAATCAAAGCATTTTGTGCATCAAATGGAGGTTTAGAGCTTGCTGCTGAAATAGAAAATTGAATTCTTGAATGGTGCGATGATGAAAATCTAGGAGCATAAACAAGATCAACTAAGCACTCAAGTAGTTTTATTGTTTCATTTTCATTTGTGCTCAGACACTACGGCTGTAAGACAAGGTCACCACTTGGTAGATCTTCCTGCAACTTAATAATAAACAGAGCCTGAGTTTGGTAAAGCTTCGGGTGCCTGTGTTGCTTTGCATCAATAAAGTCGTGATGGGTAGCATTAATCTTAATTCTTTTAGAAATCTACTTGAAGCAGTACGACTTAGACAGTATGTATTGTTACACAGTCCTACCACCTCGGAGTTGCCTTTCTTTTACAAACAGTAGTCCGAGAGAACTCTCCATCGTCCAGTCTCTTTCAACCTTCTTACTTCTCTCGAACCTCACCCCTGTCTGCTCAGCTGGCTGGGGAAATCTCTCCCCACTCCAGTTGCAATTACCTTTAAAGGTGACGTTCTTAAAGGGGCCATATCCTTCCTCTTAAATATGAGGTTTCTTAAAGGGCCATACCCTTACTCAGGGATCAGGGCCCTCATCAGCCTATGGCTGACAAACCACAATCACCCTGTTACAGTAGATATAAATTATGAAGATAGACATTTGATGCTGCAACTGAAAACTATGCAAGCACCTTTCGCAGTAGCTGTGCTGCACCACTAAAGTACCAGCTTATTTATATTTCACATCTATATCTCTTTGTTGTTGAGCCTATCCTATATCTTCCAAATCCTTTGCATCCATAGTTATTGCAAAGTTGCAAATGCAACTTAACCAAACTGGTCATTCAACATGGCCAATATTGAGGGAAGGTACTTGCATCAGCAATGCGGAAAGCACATCAATGGCCTATATGAATAGATTGAAGGGTCAATCTGATCAAGGCCGGACCAAAATGGTGACCCGACCTAAGGCCTTGGGTAACATGCAGCAGTTGGAGGGTCTAAGTAAAATCCCTGCCAAAGGGAACTGACGAATTATGTTATTTACTTTACAGGTTGCCTATGATAACTTACATTTCATTGGAGGTGACTCTATAATCCTTTGAGTGTACAAAATAAGTGCTGACATTCAGTTCTTGTGCATATTTTAGCTGCTTTTATTTTGCGTTAAGATCTTTTCTAGTGGTGCCAGCTTCTGGCATACAGATCTCATGGCAGTGGCTGCACTCAAAAGGATACCTGCCTGATCTTCCTGGCTATCAGCCTTAGCAAATCCAGGCAGCCTGCTTCGTGAGGTCAACTACTACTCGCATAGCTATTGCACAATACAAGAACAGCCTTTGATTGCCAGAAGTGCTCTGTGGAGGGCACACCGTAGCGCCATTTATTTCTTCTACACCACAGCTATGATCTTGATCTTTTCTGCACTGAAAATGACACATTTGCCCAATGCTGCCACTGTAATGGTGAAAGATCAGTCACTCCTTGCCACACAATATGTAAAGCATCAGATAGACTATATCAAATACTGCAAATACCGAGAACAATAATCCCCACTTTTGAATTTAGCCAGTCACAGCCACCATTTTGACTTCAATGAAAGTTGCTTTAAAATCCCAGGTGTTGAAGGGACATTGGAAAATCTAGCTTAGGTTTGCAGAAATCCACACATTGACGGGAGCTTTAGAGAAACATGGTCAACAATAGCAGGATATGAAGTGAGAAAAGACCAGGTACAGTATCGGACAATATACAATATGGGAGAACCCAAAAAGATCTGTCAAAAACAATGAGACAATGAACGATGGAACGTGATAAAATAGGAGTCAATAGGAGTGAAGGCTGAAGAATCAGGTCTGCAATATTGTTGTTCTATCTCCGACCCAGCTCCGTGTCAGTGTGGCTCCGCACTGGGAACACAGAATTATCCTTTAGTTGCATGTTTGAAATATATGCTCATTTTTTCTCAAAATGTCATGATTTCGAGTTCACCAATTGGACAATTTCTGCAAATCAGGACAAAGATAGAAATGTTTTAAAATGCGTAGAAGTCAGTGAGTCGGAACAATTTAATACAGGGTGCTACTCACTGACTTTTCAGTCAAAACAGTGGGAAGTAACAAGTCTTACTTCAGTCTTTGCTCTTAAATGCACTTGAGTGTCAGATCCCTGCTTACACTGACAATTTTTGGCCGGATATGCTGAAAGCCAGCTTGAAGCTGCCAATGTAGATTACATAGGATTACACAGGCTATACGGCATAGAAACAGGTCATTTGACTCAACCAGTCCATGCCGGCATTTATGCTCCACTCGAGACTCCTCCCATCTTTCCTCATCTAAATCTATCAGCGTAACCATCTATTCCCTTTGTGCTCATATACTTGTCCAGCCTCCCCTTAGATGCAGCTATACTATTCACTTCAACTACTCCCTGTGGTAGCGCGTTCCACATTCTCATCACTCTTTGGGTAAAGAAGATTCTTTTGAGTACCCTATTGCATTTCTTGGTGACCATCTTATATTGATGGCCCCTAGTTATGCTCTTTCCCACAAGTAGAAACATTCTCTCTGTATCCACTCTTGTATCCATTCTACTAAAACCTTTCATAATTTTAAAGACCTCTATTAGGTCACTCCTCAGCCTTCTTTTATCAAGAAAAAGAGAGACCCAGCCTGTTCATCCTTTCCTGATATGTATACCCTCGCATTTCTAGTATCATCCTTGTAAATCGTCTCTGCACTCTCTCTCGTGCCTCTTATCCTTTTTATAATATGGCGACCAGAACTGTATGCAGTACTCGAAGGTGTGGCCTAACCAAGGTTCGATACAGGTTTAGCAAAACTTCCCTACTTTTCAATTGCATACCTCCAGAAATAAACCCTAGTTCTTGGTTTGCTTTTTTTATGGCGTTCTAACCTGTGGCATAACTTTTAGTGATTGGTGTATTTCTACTCTGTGATCCCTTTGTTCGTCTACCCCACCTTTGAAATAATATGTGACCTCCCTATTTTTCCTACCACACATCAATCTGTATTGAACTTCAACATTTGCCAATTATTTGCCAATTTTTCAAGTTTATTAAAGGCCTCTTGTAATTTGTTGCAGGCCTCCTCAGTATTGACTATCCCACCTTCCCCCCCCCCCCCCCCCCATCAATTTGGTATCACTGCAAATTTAGAAAAATATGTTTTTGATTCCAAAGTCTAAATCATTAATGTAAATTGTGAACAGCAGTGGTCCCAGCACTGATCCTTGTGGAACACCACTATCCACCTTCTGCCACTCTGAATATCTACCCTTTACTCTCACTCTCTGCTTTCTGTCTTGAAGCCAGCTAGCTATCCATTCTGCTACTTGTTCCCTGACTCCACATTCTCTGACCTTATTCATCAGTCTATTATGAGGTACCTTATCTAAGGCCTTTTCAAAATCTAGATAAATTACATCTACCGCATTACCATTGTATACTTTCTCTGTTACCACTTCAAAAAATTCAATGAGCTTGGTCAAGCAAGACTTTCCCTTTTGAAATCCATGCTGACTATTCATTATGATATTTTTGGTTTCTAGATGTTCTTCTATTTTCTCCTTTAGTAGGGATTCCATTATTTTTGCTACCACCGATGTTAAGCTGAGTGGTCTATAATTCCCTGGACATGTTCTATCCCCTTTTTAAATATAGGTATTATGTTAGCTATCTGCCAGTCTTCTGGCAGTACACCTTTTTCTAACGAATTATTAAATATGTGTAGTAATGCATCTGCTATCATTTCCCTAGATTCTTTTAAAATGCGCGAATGCAATCCATCCGGATTAGGTTTTTTATCCTCTCTGAGTTTGATTAGTTTATTTTATATAGCCCCTTTTATATTTTAAATATACTTATCTCATCCAATTTCATGTCCACCTGTTCTAGCTCCCTGGTAAATACCAAAGTAAAATAATTATTTAATATTTCTACCATCTCACTATTGTTACCTGTGGTATTGTCCTATCTATCTCTTAATGGCCATATTCCGATCCCAACCTTCCTTTTTTTATTGGCCCAGAAATTGCGGCCTCCCAGAGTCCATATGGAGTGTGTACGGATCCGGGAAGACATCGCAAAAGCCGCTTTTCAGCGCATAATGCGCATGCGCTAAAAAACGGCTTTTCCGATCTGTCAAGCTCCAGCTTGACAGATCATCCGCATCTCGGGAGCGAGGACATTTACACAGGCAAGATTGCGGTATTTACCCATATCTTGCCCAGCAAATGTCCTCAAAACTCTTGCGCCTGATAAAAATGTGTTTTAAGACTTTTACAGGTGTAAGAGTCTTAAAACACACTTAAAACATAAAAAATAAAATTAAAAATACATTTTATTTTTAAAAACCCTGCCACTACGTTCAATTTATTTTAAACCATATTTTTAAAAAAATTTAAAAACTCAGAAAAAACATTTTCTCTCAAATATTAACTTTAATTTCAATTAAGTTTAATTATGTGAGGTGTGTTTTTTATTTTTTATTTGGTATTATTGTGTTTAGTTTTTAAAAAAATTAATAGCAATGAGAACTCTTAGATACAGAGTTCCCATTGCTATTAATTGAGAATACTTTACCTAATTGGTTGAGCAGTCATACATGACTGCATCTTCTGCGTGAGAACCTGGAGGACGGGAGCGCGCTTTGCAGCATGGGAAGAGAAGGCCTCCCCAATGGAATTCCGCGCTCCTCCGGGACCACCAGGTACTTTCAGAAAAGTTCTCCGGTCGGAGGCATTCGTCTGAAAGAAGTTTCCACCTGGAATTTCAGGGCCATTACTATGTCTGTAAAATATTTTACTATTTTGTTTTATGTTCCTTCATAATTTAATTTCATAGTTCCTCTTTGCCTTCCTAATAGTTTATTTTTTATTCTCTCCTAATCCCCTCATATTCTCTCTTATCATGCATTCCTCTGCTGTCTATGTACTTAATGTATGTCTCATTCCTTACCCTCAATTGTTCCCTTATGTCTTTTTCATCCATTGAGTCTCATTAGTGTTTAGTTTGTTCTTTCCTTTTAACAGATTATATTTTTCCTGCACTCCTTTGAACACCATTTTAAATTTTTCCCATTATTGTTTGCCAATATTGTTGCCTATTTTATCTTCCCAAGTTCTATTCTCAGCCCCTCAAAATTAACTTTCCTCCAATCTATTAACCTGGTTTTCATCATACTTATTTCCTTCTCTATTATCATCTTGAAGCATATTATTTTATGGTCACTATTGCCTAGATATTCCCCTACTTTTACTTCTCTTATCTGCTCTGGTTCTTTCCTCATTACTAGATCCAATAGCGAATCCTCCCTTGTTGAGCTTTTTACTTATTGGGTTAGAAAGGAGTCTTTTACACATTGTAGGAACTCCTTTCCCTTATCCTCTTTACCTATCTCTTCTGTCCAATTAATATTGGGGTAGGTTGAAATCCCCCATGATTATTATTCTGTTTTTTTTTTACTTATTCTGAGCTCTAACTTGCTTCCAGTCTGTCACTGTTATTCTGAGATTCAAAATCTATATATTTAATTTGTGCAAGTTCATTATATCTGTTGCCAGGAGAAAATAATTAACCAAAAAAAAAAATTGTGGGCCATCTGCAGCACTGGGAGAGAGACTGCAACAGGTTGAGTGCAGTTGGTGCAAAAGGGTGATTTAGCACTGACACAAGTTCAAGTCATTGCTATGGTGATATCAACCCCCGAGGTGGAACAAGATTAAACTGGCACCAATTGAAAGTGCATAAATCTGCTCGAATAGGTTGCATAGGATTTGGATCCAATGCATTCTGTAAATTGTACATACTTGGATCAGCCAATCCTATTATCTAGCTCTATCTTTATCTCTTGGTCTCCATCCCGCTGTTTAAAAATATATAATTTGTCCAGTTTCCAATGTCCTAATTATTTCTCTCCAGAGCTGTCCCTTTCTATTTTTCACCTCTCTTCATGTGTAATGTAAGCTTGGAGGAAGAGGAACAGCACAGTGCTGCTGGTACTGAAACTGTGGAAGAAATACTGCTACTCCTACCAGTACAACACCAAATGACTTTTCAAAATTCCCCACATTGAAAACGCCCAATCTGAGCTGTGCTCCTGTAGAGAGGCATGTAAGTAACTGGACAGTCACCCTGGACCACTCATGTGGATTTCCTAATGGATGGCCAGGATCTGGTCAGCAGCCATTTTCTGCAGACACACTTCTGGGAAGGGAGAATAAGACAAGAGAAATTAAAGTTTTTTAAAAAATTGGTACGTAAATCGTGGGGGAGGGGGGTGGTAGTATTCTGGTGCGCCGGCAGTTGGTAGTGGGCAGGGGCATAGTTTGGATTAGACCCTGGATCCACTGGGGTTCCGACCCTTTCCAGTCCTTACAGAAATCCCAGAATTTCCAGGATCTATGCATAATATGCCCTCCCACATATGGACAAATGCATTATAATGCAATGTAAAGGATGCATTTTCCTTATTTATGTCCACAGCAACACAATATGCTGCATCGAAATTCCATCACCCCTCCCACCACTGGGATGAGCGCCCGAGTAGCGCGAGAACCCACTCGACACATTTAAATTACCTCACGCTGAAAGTTCAGAACAGCCACAGATGTAGTCAGTGTGACCTGTCACCAGGTCCACCCCCTCACCACTCCACCAGCTAGGTAGGATTGACAACTTTGGTTGGACATATCTCTGGAGGTTTCATCACATGACCTCCCACCTCCAACCACCCTGCCCAATTTAGTAGTGTATTTCCCCCCCTCCATCTCCATTATTTTTATAACTAATAAACAAAAGCATCCAGTGAAAATTGAAAAAAAAACAAATTTTTTTAAATCCCTTATGATTTTCTCTTGGGTGGCTCACAGCAGTGTTCAGGAGATTAATGTTTAACTCCCAGAGAGGCGAGCTCAATACTGGAGGATTAACAACCGTATGGCCAAAACCTCCCTAAGCATTTCAAAGCCATTATTTTTTTTAAAATTTAGAACTGCTTCAGATAATGCTGAAAGTGTATTTTGCATTACCCAGATTGAGTTTGTTTTTTTAAACCAATTCTTTCCTTAAAACAAAACTACTGCATTGGTAGTGGTTCACTAACAGACAGTCAGGGTCATCTCAATAAGAAGTTCTTTCAGACCTCAATTAAAATGTCAGCAAAGCAACATCAATCACTGAATGCGTATCCTTCGTCTGCACAGAGCCCTGGCCATAGAAAGGAATGCTTCTTGGTTGTATTGTGCTTCCAGGTGTAATACAATTTGGCTCACTCTCAAACAGCATGTTGCAACCAGACTGCATCTCTTTCTTCAGTAATGTTCTTCTAAAAGTAAACCAGTAAACTGTTACTTAAACTGAAGATGGATTCCCTTAGGCTGCATGACAAATCGGTTATAAATAACTGCCGCTTAACAATCAGAAGGGTTTTTCAAGGAAAATAAATGTGGGTTATTGACCTTGTAAAAGGCTTTTTAATTTTTGGATACACAGTGCTACATTGTAAAATGAGAATATTCTTTTGTAAAAGAACTACCAACTGCAAACACAAAATGTTAACCTCATCTGTGACACAGTAGGTCTATAACCTTGATTTGGCATGTAGCTCCAGGAGATGGGGGGAGTCATTGAGCCTACCAGGCCAGTCAACAGATTCAAAAAATGTTCAACAGGCAAGGTGGAATTGCTGGATGTAAAATAAACCTTTGGAATGTTGAGTAGGGGAGACAAACATATTTAAAGCTATCAAAGGACCTCGGTTGCAAGCTACACGTGCCATAATAATGATCTCACTCCCCTCTTCTAACTGAGATACAACATTTGAAGAGTTTGAGATTTTTCATTTTGTCAACAATATGATCTCCATTTTGTGCATGGGTCCCATGAATGGAGAAAGACACCAAAGAACACAGGCTTCAGTCAGAATGTTATCTGAGGTTTAAACCTATCGGGTAAAATGCTTCCAAAAATGTTCCACACATTCACTGCTCCAAAATGTATGAACCAGAGCTCCTACTTCCACAGTCTACTCCAATATATAACTGGACCCTTACTTGGGTTACGATAAGACTCTGTTGAGTTCTTTAAAGTGCATCAATTTTGATTCACTTTGGTCCATGATATTGTTCATGAGACGCTTGTATTCGTAGGTACTCATTCAGAGTCTATATATTCAAACTAACCGATTTAATCCTTCAGTAACCTGTTCTTTGACCAACTGAATAGGTAGAACTCCCCATGGGTATGAAGTTCTTGAAGGTAAGGCAGGTAGTACAATTTTGAAGTCATAGATAGATAACCTTGGACCTTTTAACTCCACAAACAGAAGCATCAAAGAGGCCATGCAGCAGGTAGAAAAAATTAGTCGTCTTAAAGACAGACAGCATGATGAAGAGGCAATGACGGTACTGAACGTGCACAATCTTAATGATTTGAATGTTTTATAAGAGGCAACTTTGAAATAAAGTTCCATTCATTATTTTGCTTTGTGGGGGCGGGGGATGAGGTCAGAAGAGTTGAAGGTGCACTGGATGAGGTTGCAGAGGTAGGATGAGATGGTGGAGGGTTTTGGAAATAAGAACTAGTATTTCATCTTGCAGCCATATTTGACTCACCCTTTACCTTTCCAATGACATTTTAAATATTTGATTTCAGATGATCATGGCATAATACTGCACTTCACAGAGCTTTTTGCAGTTTAAAAAACATCTACTTGCAGACTACTAAATTCACTAAATTTGTGAAAGCTGCGGGCATACATGAACTCCTGACTTTGATTCTCCTCCACCTCTCACTTCTTAGCCTTGGTCAAAAAGGGACTCCCTCTGCCACATCATCCCAGTTCTGATGAAAAGTTCCACCAGAATTATGAATTAGTCTTACTCTTGCAGAATGGAGCAGCCCATGCCCGCATGCACCAAGACCTGGCGACATTCAGGCTTAGGCTGATAAGTGGCAACTAACATTCGCGCCACCCAAGTGCCAGGGAATGACTATCTCCAACAAGCGAGAATCTAGCCACCCCTTGACAATCCCCCACCATCAATATCCTGGGGATCACCATTGACCAGAAAGTTAACTGGACCAGCCACATAAATACTGTGACAACAAGAGCGGGTCAGATACTGGGTATTCTGCGGCAGGTGTCTCACCTCCTGACTCCCCAAAGCCTTTCCTCATCTACAAGGCACAAGTCAGGAGTGTAATGGAATACTCTCCACTTGCTTGGATGAGTGCAGCTCCAACAACACTCAAGAAGCTCGACGACATCCAGGACAAAGCAGCCCCCTTGATTGGCACCTCATCCACCACCTTAAACATTCACTCCCTCCATCACTGACATACCGTGGCTGCAGTGTGTACCATCTACAAAATGCACTGCAGCAACTCATCAAGGCTTCTTTGGAAGCACCTCCCAAACCTGCGACATCTATCACCTAGAAGGACAAAGGGCAGCAGGCGTACCACCACCTCCAGGTTCCCCTCCAAGTCACACTTTACCCTGACTTGGAAGTGTATCGCTGTTCCTTAATCGTCGATGGGTCAAACTCCTGGAACTCCCTTCCAGGAACAAAGTTTTAAAAAGATGCTGACTAACCTGCTGTGTGTTTTATGCATTTACTTCAATGGAGATATTGAAGTTTGGAATGAATATTTTTATCCATTGCTGGTACAATTTTTTGGGCATATGATTTCCCTCGTCTTTTATACTTTCTTTGGGTGATTATACCCAAAGGCATGGAAACAGGGCTCTTGTTTAATATTGGGTGTGCTTCTGACTTGGATAACTGATTGAACATAAAACTTCCATACTCAGAAGGTCATAAAATATATGTTATGTAGCTAAAGAAGGTCATTCAGCCAACTACAAAGACCCTACACAGTTCTCCTATCATGGCATCCAATTGTTTAATAAATTATGCTTTGAATTTTCGTTCCACTATTAAACTCAGAAGTTAATTCCATGTGCAAGGAACAACCTTTTGATATTACTCTTAGAATTGCCTTTTGCTAGTCTTAACCTGTATCCCATTGTCCTGTTCAAATGGTTTAATTCGAAATAGTGTCCTGGATCTATCTTTTCTGTATCTTTTACTATCTCTTACATCCCTCTGTAAGGTTACCTCTCAGTTGTCTCATCTTAAGACTGGAAAATCCAAGCTTCTCCAGTGTTTCCCATAACCCAGTGCTCTGATGTTTGATTTGTATCATGGTGGTCAAAACTGGGAGCTGACTCCTGGTGTGATCTGACTAGAATACTGTACAAACTAAGCATGACTTCCTCCAATTTGTACTCTACTATATTCAGTACATAATTTAGCATGTTACCAGCTTTATTGATTATCCAATCACTACTTGACAGCATTGAATCTAAATGCTTCTTGAATCTCTGTCAACTTCATCCTTAGCTATTTTGACAGTGTTCATGGAGTACTTAATTCACATATTTTTCTTCTTTTAAATTATCCACCTTCAGTTTCGATTGTCATTGATATGTCCACTGACATATTTTGTCTGATTCATTTTACAGCTCTTGTGCTGCCTCCTCAGACTCGACTACTTCATCTGGTTTGGCGTCATCTGGGAATGTGACCAATTTGCATTGCGCTTCAATCGATATCTGTAAATGAGATGTCAGTTGTAACAAAAATAGCAGGTTGTCATTTGCATGTATGGAGATCTGACATTAGCTTTTTATTGCATGAAATACAAGATTATTTGGTGTGTTGTTGGAATTTGTGATACAAACACAGTTGATGCACATCATCCAGTTAAAACACTTACAATGCAAGGCTTGTAGTTCTTCCACCCAATATCATTAAGTAAACATTGTATAGAATCAGATTCTGCCATTTTGCACAGGCTGAGCATCATTTATCATCAAATCAGCTCTTTACCAATTTAACCTATAAAAATCCGACTTCTTGTAAGGAAATGATCAAATGTATTTATGGATTGACTATTCAAGGCTGTTTTGGTGGGTTGGGAGAAAATCTATAATCTGATTCTCCAATTTGATATATATTCATCACCTGGACTTGGGTATACAGGGCAGAATCAGCAGCAAATTGATGGAATGTGTCATCGACAGTGCTATCAAGCGGCACTTGCACACCAATAACCTGCTCACCAATGATCAATTTGGGTTTCGCCAGGACCACTCGGCTCCAGACCTCATTAGGACAGCCTTGGTTCAAAAATGGCCAAGAGAGTTGAAGTGAGAGTGACTGCCCTTGACATCAAGGTAGCTTTTGATGGAGTGTGGCATCAAGGAGCCCGATGAAAATTGAAGTCAATGAGAATCAGGGGTAAAACTCTCCACTGGCTGGAGTCATATCTAGCACAAGGAAAGATGGTCATGGTTGTTGGAAGTCAACCATCTCAGCCCCCAGGACATAATTGCTGGAATTCCTCAGGGCAGTGTCCTAGGTCCAACCATCTTCAGCAGCTTCATCAATGACTTTCCCTCCATTATGCAGTCAGAGGTGGGGATATTCGCTGATGGTTGCACAGTGTTCAGTTCCATTCGCAACTGCTCAGATAATGAAGCAGTCCATACCCGCATGCAGCAAGGCCTGGGCAATATTCAGGCTTGGGCTGATAAGTGGCAAGGAGCATTTACGCCACACAAGTGCCAGGCAAAGATAATCTCCAACAAGCGAGAGTCTAACCACCGCCCCTGGACATTCAACGATATTGCCATCACCAAATCTCCCACCATCAAGATCCTCGGGGTAAAAATTGACCAGAAACTTAACTGAGCCAGCCACATAAATACTGTGGCAGTGTGAGCTGTGAGGAGGACGCGAAGAGGCTGCAGGGTGACTTGGACAGGTTAGGTGAGTGGGTAAATGCAGGCAGATGCAGTATAATGTGGATAAATGTGAGGTTATCCATTTTGTGGGCAAAAACACGAAGGCAGAATATTACTGAATGCAGCAGATTAGGAAAAGGGGAGGTGCAACGAGACCTGGGTGTCATGGTTCATCAGTCACTGAAAGTTGGCATGCAGGTACAGCAGGCGGTGAAGAAGGCAAATGGTATGTTGGCCTTCATAGTTAATGGATTTGAGTATTAGGAGCCCGAGGTCTTACTGCAGTTATACAGGGCCTTAGTGAGGCCTCACCTGGAATATTGTGTTCAGTTTTGGTCTCCTAATCTGAAGAAAGACGTTCTTGCTATTGAGGGAGTGCAGTGAAGGTTCACCAGACTGATTCCAGGGATGGCTGGACTGTCATATGAGGAGAGACTGGATCAACTGGGCCTTTATTCACTGGAGTTTAGAAGGATGAGAGGGGATCTCATAGAAACGTATAAGATTCTGACGGAACGGACAGATTAGATGCGGGAAGAATGTTCCCGATGTTGGGGAAGTCCAGAACCAGGGGACATAGTCTTAGGATGAGCGGTAGGCCATTTAGGACTGAGATGAGGAGAAACTTCTTCACTCAGAGAGTTGCTAACCTGTGGAATTCCCTGCCGCAGAGAGTTGTTGATGCCAGTTCATTGGATATATTCAAGAGGGAATTCGATATGGCCCTTACAGCTAAAGGGATCAAGGGGTATGGAGAGAAAGCAGGAAAGGGGTACTGAGGGAATAATCAACCATGATCTTATTGAATGGTGGTGCAGGCTCGAAGAGCCGAATGGCTTACTCCTGCACCTATTTTCTATGTTTCTAAAAGCAGGTCAGAGGCTGGGTATTCTGCGGTATGTGTCTCAGCTCCTTACGCCCCAAAGCTTTTCCGCCATCTACAAGACACAAGTCAGGAGTGTGATGGAATACTCACCACTTGCCTAGATAAGTGCAGCTCCAACAACACTCAAGAAGCTCAACATCATCCAGGACAAAGCAGCCCGCTTGATTGGCACCCCACTCACCACCTTAAACATTCACTCTCTCCACCACCAGCGCACCATGGCTATAGTGTGTACCATCTACAAGATGCACGGCAGCAATTCACCAATGCTTCTTTGGCAGCACCTCCCAAAACTGAAAACCTCTCCCAGCGAGAAGGCCAAGGGCAGCAGGTGCATGGGAACACCACCACCTCCACGTTCTCCTCCACGTCACACACCATCCTGACTTGGAATTATATCACCACTCCTCCATTGTCGCTGAGGCAAAATCCTGGAGCTCCCTCCTTACCAGCACTGTGGGAGTAACTTCACCACAAGAACTGCAGCGGGTCAAGAAGGCAGCTCACCATGACCCGGTCAAGGTGGGAATGTTAGGGATGGGCAATAAATGCTGGCCTTGCCAGCGATGCCCACATCCCATGAACGAATAATATTTTTTTCAAAGTTTGCAGACAATATGAAATTTGGAAATAGAGTAAACTATAAGGTGCACAGTAACAGACTTCAGGAGGACGAAGAGAGACTGCTGAAATGGCAGATGAAATTTAACAGTGAGAAATGTTACAAGAATGAAGAGAGGCAATATGAACTAAATGATACAATTGTAAATTGCAGGAACAGAAAGACCTGGGGATGTAAGTAAATAAATCTTTGAAAGTGACAGAATAAGTTGAGAAAGTTATTAAAAAAATCATATATAATATTTGCCTTTATAGAGTTCAAAAGCAAAGAAGTTATGCTAAAGATTTATAAAACACTGGTTAGGCCTCAATTTAGGAAGGAGGTCTATGCCTTAGAGGGTGGGCAGTAGAGATTTACTAGAATGGTACCAGGTATGAGGGACTTCAGTTATGTGGCTATGGAGCTAGGATTGTTCTCCTGAGAGAAGAAAAAGTTCAGAGGAGATTTGAGAGAGGCGTTCAAAATCATGATAGGTTTTGATCGAGGAAGTAAGGAGAAACAGTTTCCAGTGGCAGAAGGATCAGTAACCAGAGTTCACAGATTTAAGGTGATTGGCAAAAGAACTAGAGACGACATGAGGAAACTTTTTTTTTAAAGACAGCAAGCTGTTCTGATCTGGAATGCATTGCCTGACAGGGTGGTGGAAGCAGATTCAATAGTAACATTCAAAAGAGAATTGGAAAAATACTTGAAGGAAAAACATTTACAGGGCTATGAAGAAAGAGGAGGGAAGTGGGATTAATCTACCAAAGAGCTGACAGAGGCATGATGGGTCAAATGTCCTCCTCTGTGCTGTATCATTCTATGATTCTAAAGCTCAACTACTCAACAGTTAACGCAGAATGATCCTTTGTTTACCTATTGCATATTATAGGTTACAGTTGTAGTATAAGGAACTCCACTTTGTTGTACTGTCAGAGCACTCAAAGCAGAATTAGATGGTTTCCACAGAGAGGGAGAGAACTAAAAAAAATTAAGAGGAATTTCACACACACTCCTATCCAGCACTCCTTGTGGCCAGTTACAGAGTAACATTAACAGAAGCCTGGAACTCAGTCACCTTTCCCATTTCTATTTGATCCCAAGAGATCAAGAGGAGAAAATACAATGGGGATGAAATTCGATAGCACTGAAAAATGGGCGCGGACACCGTGATGCACAATATGCCCGTGCCTATTCAAATGACCTCAGGCAGCATGTCAACATTGTGCTATCTGCTAATTATAATGATTGTAACGCAAAGACTAGCACTGAACATGCTGCTGACAGGCTGTGTGCTCAACAGGGGGCCTAAGTTCTCGATGTTCATGCAAGGCTAGCTTTACTTAAAGCTTGCCTGCACCTCTTAAAGGCAGTCTGCACCTCTTAAAGGTGAGTTGTCTTCTGCTGATCAAACATGTTAAAAGTGCTTCAGCACTAATCCAAATGGCTCAACAGGCCAGGGAAAAGGCAACAAGGGTCTCAGATGTTGCACTGAAGCTTTCCGCAGAGGGGGAACACTGGAAGAGAGGTCCTTTACCACAGAGGGCCAGGAGGCCCTACGGAAAGAAAGATGTGGGACCAGATCACCAAAGTGGTCACCACCAGCAACATCACCCCCCAGGAAGCCCAAAGAAGTTTCATGACCTCAGACGAGTGGTCAAAGTCAGTGAATGCATCTTCAAAAGTCATCTCCTACCACTACACAACTAGCCTCACACACTGCTCACTGCATGACCCACCCGCCCCCATCACTCACCTACCAACAATATCTATGAAACACGAGGCACACCTCACATTCCTAGCTTCACCTCACCCCCTTAGAGGAGACATTGCTGGCCATTCTAGGCAGGGGCATGGCTGTACCCTTGGCCAGCAGCAGAGCTAAAAGAATACAAGATGCCTGTATCTTCCTTCTCACATCCCACTTCCCCCTCATCCCACAATATCTTCTGATTTACAAGCTGCACATGGTGTAAGCATGCACCTCTTGCTTTAACCCCCTCCCCTCACCACAACCCAACACTAATGCTTTCATCATTTCAGACACCCAAGAAATCTAGCCTGCCCAGCCAGTGGTTGACCAAGAAGAGGGAGGAGAAGAGTGAAGAAGGAGCTGAAGAAGAAGAAACACCATCATGCAATTTCACACTCCGAGCCACCAGCTCATCAAGGTCATCCCGTGAGGCAACTGAAAGTCAGCAGCCTTCCACCAGCCATGCTGCAGCCATTAGGGTAACACTGCTGAAGGGCACTACGATATACAAAGGCACACGCAAGATTTACTAAAGGAATGCACAAGGGTGATTAGTTGATGTTTAAATAAATACGGGATGCATATATGGATAAAGTTGGATTGGAAAGTTTGCTCTGTAGTGGCTTTTATTTCAGTATTGTGGCCAAGAGGATGCTGTGATGGTCAGTAACAGAGGGAAGGCAAGGTGTGGGACAAATTTTGAAAGGGGCATTGGAGTTGTGTTCACTGGTACTGCAGGCGGATGATTCAATCCCGGATATCTCAGCCAGAAAGGGGCTATCTTCCTTCCGCTTCCTCCTCTTCTGCTTTCTCCTTCCTCTACGAGCAGCTTGTCCTCTTTGCTGCCTCTGCTTCATCTCCATGCCATGTAGCAGCCCTATAACTAAAGCCCCAAGAACTGCGAGAAAGTTTTGTTCTCAGAGGGGTTCCTTCAAGACTCAAAGCCTTGTTAATGTTCAGCAGCACTCCCTGCACACTTCAACAACTTTTTAAATGTCTTCCACCAAGCCATTACTCAAATAAAATGTAAAGAAACCAGTACAAAAGCAAAAATGTAAACTTACCTGAAGGTTGCATACGTCCCTTTAAGAAGCACTCATGCGGGGGGGCGGGGTCTGCGGACCGTGCATGCTTTGAAGAGGGCGTTAAAAGGAGTGGCGCTGTCCAAAATTGCATGCTGATTGATGTCAGGATCTGACTAATTACCATGTTTGCAGCGGGCGCAGGCAACGGCAGTGCTGCTTACCTGCCCAAAATGGCAGCTGCTTTGTTCTGCGCCGGAAATGGGCGGAAGCGAAGCATTTTTTAACTTATCAACCGGCGCTAATGGGCTGAATTTCACGGCCAATAACTTTCTGTTGACGAGAGAAAATTAGGTCAACCTCTTAAGAACATTTGAGTATTACTTCCATTATTAAGTATTCAAACGTGTCCAACTGAGGAAAATTCAGGAACGAATCATTTATGTATCTGACATACTGACCATTGCTCTTTACATCTCCATTATAGCTCTACAATTGGCAACAGTTGAAGATAATTCAAGATCAACACAAACACGCAAATTTTCAAAATTGACATCTGCTGTTAAAGCATGAATATTTTCATAATTGATCAAAGGTTTATTTTGGTGCCTTTAATATCAACTATTCCATTTTTTAAATAATTTTACTCCAGTCGTATAACAAAACAAGAATCAGATCATCACCCCCTCACTCAATTGCAAATGTGACCTTGAATGTAGTTTTATAAATTGGAAAGCACTCAGTGGCGTTCATAAACTTGGAGCACTGCTAAAAATGGGCACAAATGCTTCTTGACCTGCACAATGGGATTGAAATAAAATCAGATACTGTGGAGGACTGTAATAGAGATTCCCCTTTTTATACCTGATTCAATCACTCAGTGCACAAAAACAAGCACATATGCAGCATTCACTTCAATGATACATTATTCAAACAACATTTTCTATAAAGTCAGTTGCACTTAACCATAAACTACGTAAGAACAACTACTCCCAACTTGGTCAGTCTGCATCATTTATCTGTTGCCTTCCGACAGCTGCCTTGCATTCAAGCTCATGCTGTGTCGCCCTTCCTTCAAAGGCAGAGTCCTTTGTTTTAATGATCAAGTTCGTCCTTAGCAATCAGTAGCTGCAGTTCATTTTACTTCAGTCAAGTATATCCACTCTCTTAACAATATGCTGAAATATATAGGAGGCTCGACCTTGAAATCACATCTCATACTGTATTGCAGTGTGCCGAACTTTGATCAGATGCCTTAATTTTCTACCTATAGGTTTTTAACACCTGCCAACTATGAAATCCAACACTGATCTCCCAACCCGAGAGGAAGTAGCTAATCTCTCCTCTTAGTACAGTCATCTTACTTTGTAACTCAATCAGTTGCAATGCTTAGCTTCCATCCTGCTACATGTCTATTTTCTCAGGCTACATATAGTGACACCTCAAGTCCCAGCCAGAATGGAGATGATTGGGTAATTCCACGTCAATCACTGCTGGAAGTAGCTAGGATTGATTTCACACACATAATTTGTATTATGTAACTGGCTTCCGTTCACTGCATTTTGCTGAAGAAATAATCTAGCCGTACTCGGGTTTCACAGTTTTCTGTAGTTTCGGTCGTGTGTTCAGAGACTGTCGAGTCCCACCCCGCCTCCAACTCAGTGGCTGACAGTGGTGCTGATAATCAATCCGATTTTTTCATTCCTAAACTAACACAATCTTCACTGACAAATGCTTGGGAAGCTTTTCTTGTTCTCGATAAGTCTTGGCAGTTCTTAGTCTCATTTCTTAGATGGAATCACCCTGTAAGGCAACTTCACAAGCTCTAAAAAGCACAATAATGTACTAATATAGTGTCTGGAGCACATGCTTTAAGGGGCCATTGAACTAAATGAATGAATGACTGTATGCCAACAAACATTTAGTAGACTGCTATGAATGATAAAGATGCAGTAATTATTACTTTACACATATTTGAATATTGGGATTTCTGCTTTAGAGGAAAATCCCAGGTATAGTGTGTGCCAATCATGGCTATAATTGCAATCGACTGTCAGGCCAAAAGATACAGTCCAGTTGTTCTTTTGAATTCTTCTGTGAAATTCTACCTTTTTTCATTATTTAACTGGGGGAAATTGAATTTGTGTATCTTGGGAACTTTTTAGTTTAGCCTCACTAGTTTAAAAAAAAACAAAATGTAATGAAAACTTGATCAACATTGATCTTTGATGCATTTTATTTATAGTTGAATTGTGTACCAGAGTAAATTTAGCACTGACGTGTACACATTGTTTCTCTTCAAATGAGAGTTGTCACACATATACGCAGTGCAGGGAATTTTAACCTCCCAAAACGGGTGGGAGGTTAAAGTGTTGGAAAACTGAATCCCGACCAAATCCGCTTTAAACGGAGGCAGGATGTAGGGGTAGCGGTGGGTAGCCAACCCGCTCCCAGGAGGTAGGTCGCCTGGCTGCCATGCCTCAGATTTAACCAGCATTTCAAACTTAACAGTGGCTGGTTGGGTTCCTCAGGCCTCAGAGTACTCACCAGCTGAAGTAAAGCGAGTACTGCTGGATTCCACTTACCTGCTGGTTCCAGCATCCCTATCTCACCCAAATCCATGATCGGTGAACCTCCAATGTTCTTCCCCCCCCCCCACCGGATCCTTCAGCCCCTATGCCCCCCTGTCTGGATCCTCTGGCCCCGTTGCTTCCTTCCCCCACCCGATGCTCCAGCCCGATCCTCTCTCCCTCTTCCCCTCCACCCCGCCCCGATGCTCCTGCCCTGATCTTCTCTCCCCACCCCGCCACCCATTCCCGATCCTCCTGCGCCGATGCTTCTCTCTCCATCCCCCGATACACCGGCCCTGATCCTCTCTTCCCGCCCCCTCCACCCTCACAGTGCCCTGATCCTCCTCCGGCCCTGGACCACCCCCGGCCACTCCCTCCCTCTTCTCTGCAGCCAGCCTGCCTCTGAATTTGGGAAATAGAGGTTTGAAATGCATATCAGGCCCCCGTTCTCCTGGGTTTCCCAACTACTTCCTAGACGCCCTGATTAAATTTCCGGCCAGCGTTTCTCTTTAAATGAGAGTGGTCACACATATACACCGTGTCTTTTGTTAAATGAGAATGGTCACACATCTACAATAATATAGCAATTAATAACAGACTTTGCTGCCTGGTTTTCAGTTGTCAAAATTAGCGGGTAGCCAGTGTCTGGGCTGTCCGTATCAAAACCCTGCCTGATGGCAACCTGAGTTATGGATGGAAAGTGTTGCCATTGGGAGATCATGGCAGTGACTTGTGATTTCCCATGTACAGCACACAGCATATGAATTGATGTTCTTAAATTAAGGAAACTAAACCTTAACTGGGGAAACATATTGTTCTTTTCATTGGAACAGCACAAGAGATTGAGGAACTGGGAATGTTGTAGCCTGGTCTCGTAACAAACAGAAATATTGGCCCCAATATTACGGGGAGATGGGGAGACGGAGGGGGAGGCGTGACCGAGAATGTTGGGGGGGAGGGGGCAGTTTAGCAGGTCCTGCCGAATTTGACAGGACCCGATTACCATTTTTGGAATGGGTTTCCAGGCCGCAGGCAATCAGATTGAGAGGCTAGCTGCCTGTCAGGTGGGGTAGGCCTGAGGCACCAGCCGGCGGAGTGAGTGATCAGGGGTCAATGAGGATATCAATGAGGGGGCTGCCCGGAGAGATCGTGGGAGGAGGGGAGAAGATTGCAGGGTGATCCATGAAGGAGATTGGGGTTGGAGGGCTGTGAAAGAGATTACAGGAAGTCCGTGGAGAAGATCTCAGGCTGAGGAGGATATAGTAAACAAGGTAGCTTGGAGGGCAGGGTGGGGGGATGGGGAGGGAGCACAGCTGCTGCTCCTAGCCCACAAGCAGTGCTGGAAAGGCACTTATTAATTCCATCCAGCAGTCCTTACCTCCCCACTGCACTTCAGCTGCCAGGTTTCTCAAGGCCCTGGAAACCCGTCCGGTCAGTGTTAAAGCTGGAACACAGATAAATTCTTAGGCATGCAGCCTCATTAAAATATCTAAATGATGGAATCGCCTCCTGAGAGCGGGTTGGCAGACTAGCCCCCACCTCGCCTCCATTAAAGCCGGGAATGGACGGGTTCGAGGCAGGTTGGGTTCAGGTTTGAAATTTTTCTTAATTTAAGTCACCTGACCCAAACCCACCCGTTTTTGGGGGTTAAAATGTCTCCCATTGTGTCATGGTAATACCAACGACTAAGAACCATAGAATAATTTGGTAATGATCGCAAAGGACAGTTTTTTCAAAGGGGCAATCAATCAACCTCTGAAATCTATAATTCGCTTTAAACAAATTACAGTAAAACTGAAGCATTTCTTGTGTGCTCTTTAGCTCCCAATTTCTCTGTGTGATTGTAAATCAAACAAACGCAGCAATTTTTGACACAAAACATTCTAACTTCCTCTTTCTGTACACAGTAATTAGCAAGGAATTATCTGGTTCTAACTAGTTGCAAATTTCTTGCAGGCATGTGACATTTTGAGTGGATACATGTCTCTATGTTGTGTCTGTTTGCTTGTGATGATGCCTGCCTTCAAATTCCATCAATTAAATTAGAATGTCCATCGCCAGTTCATTAACAAACTCTTAGAAGGCATGATTCTCATTATTGAATGTTTGCCAAATTTAATAATAGCTGGAACTGACCAAAAACTGATTACAGAAGCAATGTGAACATTGCACATCGCTCTATATGATGGGGTGTGCTGGATGGGTAAAGCGGCCATTATGCATTCCTACCTCAGTATGTATACCAGCAATGACCTACTAACTGCTCTTGGGACATTCAAAATAATTACCATTCTCTTTTATCCCCTATTTGCACAATCTGCCACACTGTATTCAGCTGCGTTTTTTTTTTCAGTAGACCAAATCTGCTCATTTCTTCCATTCATTTCAAATGAAAACATCCTAACTGGTGCATTCTAACTTGATAAAGATCCCAAAGAATAGGGCTAAAAATAGTTTCTTCAAGGAGAACCAATCAAGCTCTGAATATATAATTCAATGAACACAATACAACCTACTTTTTGGTTTCATAGAGAAACTGAAGCATTTCCCAGATGGAGGGCTCCTGTTTTGTATGCCAATCAAATGATGAACAGCAAAGGCCTGTGTGATGTAGCAATCAACTTTAGCCATTCCTCAAGTACAGTGCAAAGACTGGCAGGCACACACTCAAATCAATTTACTTCTCTAAAATTCTTGTGCTCATGAAAATGAAGGCTACTTATGATGATGAATGGAAGAAACAGTTCTAACCTAGTGTTGAAGGCAAACGGTTGCAGGTTACATACAGAGTGGGCTTCATGGAAAATGAAACTACCTGCACTCTCCCCCAAACAGTCTCCTCTTGTTCCAACCTCAGTAGCGTACATCGACTATCCATGTGACATTTCTGCTTCCCAGACCAGCTATCCTTCTGGTCCCTCTGATTGAAGCTGCTGAATTGTGAACAGTGTTTTTATGGCAATTAGGTTCTCATTGCCCAAAGCTGCAAAATCTCAAAGATCTAAAAAAAAAATCTGCCTTTAAGATGATGGAAGAAATTGGTGGGTTAGATCAAATATGCATAAAATCAAACATGAAACAACAACTGAATAGTGCACCAAATAAGGCAAATTAAAATAAATGAACAGAAGATTGTGAGGAACACACCTTTGGTTTTCTGATATGTGCTTGCAGTGGTCGAGGGTTTGCATTGGAAGTAGACACACATGCAGTCAACCATAATAACACTTGCATCCCATGGGTCTAAACTGGATTCAAATCTGGTCCCAGAAGTGAACAGATTATGTTCCATCACAATTCAGAACTCAAAGCCTAGAGAGTTACCATCTAATCGTTTGAATAATACTGTGCTGTAGTGCACAGTGGCAGCGTAATCTTCTACTATCACATCAGCAGAAGTGTTTCCATTGCACGCGTTCTCTGTCACAAGACTCAAGGACTTGGGTCACTGCTGTTGCATTCATTCATGTTCTTCAGAAGGTAATCACAGCAGATTTCCCATCACTGGTTGCATTTGCAAAAAATAAAAATAACCTGACACCCAGCAGTTGAGTTGAAGTGAGGTTCAGGCCTATAATATGCCATGTACTTCATTACATTTTAAGGCATATTAATTTCTCCCTTTCAAATCTCTTAATGTCTCGTGCTATCGTTTCCTTGAGAGTGCAAGCAGGAGATATGTTGCAAAGGCTTCAGACCTTTGTTAAAATCATTGCATGAAGGAAAACAGCCCAAAACATCATCAATTTTAGCTCCTGTGCTGATTACCATATTCCCCATGCAACACAAATGTGAACAAAAATTCATTATGTATGTGAACTGCGGGCACAGAAGCCATGCATTCTCATTTAGTGGCATAGTGTTCTGGAATACAAATTCACACTGCGTCTTACATTACCTAAAGCCCTCAATTGGGTTATAGCTCACACTACACAGTATTCTACTCACACCATTTGGTAGAACAGTTCTCCAATCAATTGAGATCCACTGTTCATTTATTGATTTGTAACGCAATTACCACACGACCAAAAAGCTTGAGTTAAGTTTCCTTATTTATAAATGAAAGCTCTGACTACCAATACTGCTAAAAAGAATAAGAGGAGAGAATGCGACTTATTTGAAGGGGCTCTCACCATGACCGAGACATGAAGGACGTGCATCTGTTCATCCACTATCTCGGAGGGTTCCCGCATGGTCGGTGGAGTTATCTGGGACAGGTGCTCAGCATTACTCATAGAGACATGGAAATAGAGGGTGCCATTCTCCAGCCATTGCTGCTTCCAGTGGACCAAAGAGATATCTGCAACTGTTCCGGTCATTTCTGAAATGAGAGAGAGAAAACTTTGAATTCAAAACTCGAGATTATATTACGATTAATTCCATGAAAGTGGCAGTCTCAGAAGTGGTCAGTCCTGTCTCTAATGTACAGAATCTTTAATGGAAAGGGGGTCATTTTAATATTGTTTTGTTTATGAAAATTGGACATTTTTCTTACTGTTGCTGAAATGGTGAAAACCAAAGCGTTTTAAAAAAAATATAAAATGCTATGATTTTCCATGCCTCATATTCTGCCTCCGACATCAAGGGGAATGGATCAATGCTTCCCAGAATGGAGAAAGGAGATAAAAAAATTCATAGGACAAGTTACCCCAAGCATCCCCAGAAGTCAATTCAACAATGGTACAATCTGCAGTTGGGAGTCCAACTACCTCTCAGCTGGAGACTGTGCAGGGGTGGGGAGAGCTAAAGGCAAAGAACAATGTAAAATCTATAACCTAAAACAATGTGGCTTGAAAGAAGCCTTACATTGGGTTATCTGTTACCATTCACTCCTGCTGCATACTTTTTCAAATTTGGGTTCATGAAGAGAATTAACAGTGAAACAAAATATTTTCCTTAAACAGAATTGTGTGTGAATTTTCATTTAGCATGACTACATCTTTTTTGGTTCTTTGTGTATTTTGAGTTGATAGTGATTTCCAAAAATATATATATTTTTTAAACTGACTTTTTGCCCCTTTCTTCCAACTAAAAATAAAACCCGGAAAATACCCAAAATATACCTGTGTTTTTAAACAGACAAAAACTAACTTTAATGATCATTAAATGCAGTGCACAGTTTATTGCTTCGCAATCCACTACTGTAAAACTACCCAAAATATGGCATTGTTGCTGAAGGTTTTTGGAACCATCCAAATATACATTAAGTTACACTTACTCTTTCACTTAAATCACACTGGCCCTGAAATTGCAGCCTCTCCTGGTGCGTAGGAAGTGCGCACGTGCCCGAAGAGGCCTCGCAAGTTCCGGGTCGAGGCACGCAAATGCGTCGAAATCGTGCTCTTGCTAATGGTCAAAATTTCTTTTGACAGTTCCAATGCATCAGTGGGAGAAGGGCCTTCGCGGGGCTATTCACCCAACTGTTGCCCTGCAAATGTCCTTAAAACTCTCCTGCTTTTACCAGCCTAAGAGTTTTAAAATGTTATCTTTCTAGCTTTTATCAATAATTTTTATATTAAAAACCCTGTCCATTAAGGTAAATTTATTTTTTTAACTCTATTAAAACATTTTTTTTAATTTCAAAAAAATAAATTGTCTAAAACAATTAATTTTAAATCTGTGAAGTGTTCATCTTATTTATTTAAAATGTGTGTGTTTTTTGGGGTAACCCCATTCACAGAAATGGTGAACTCCATACAAACGGAACTCACCATTTCTGTGAATGGGATACTCCATTTTCATTGGTTGGTCCAGCCCATGTGATCCCAGAATGCGCATACACTCCTGGAATACGTGGGCCCCTATGCTGGGCTGCACAGCTCGGCCTCGTAGCGCAAGTGTTCGTTGCTCTGGGACCACCAGGTACATTCGTAAATATTTTTGTGGTCGGAGGCATCCGTCATGGGAAGCCTCCGACTGCAATTTCAGGGCCACTGTAGTGATAACAATAATGAAAAAAAGTGAAACAATATAAAACCAAGCAAGCTTCCTGTAGTTTATATGATGACTGCATTACTGGCTTGTGAACCATCGCCTTTCATATCTATTAAACAAAACAAAATCTATTTGTACAATACATTTCTCTACATTGCTTTTTCCTTTTATGCATTAGCCTTACTCTCTTTTTGTCGCACTGTTCTGAACGCTACGAGGTATACAGACACCTCCACAGACAAAAAAAAATGAAGGAACCTGGTCCCTTTTCTATTGCTCGTTTAATTTACAGTAATAGAGTCGCTTCTCCATTACCCATTTAACTTACAACAATTGCAATCTTGAACCTCGAGGGAATGCATTTACATGTTGCGTACGATCCATTTTAACCATGTTAGGTATACACCAGAATGACCGCGATCACAAGATACCAAGACACAAAATATTGCAAGAACACCCCCATTAATTATACTTATACACTTTCCATTTAGAGGAAAAGTAATATTTTGACAGTTAATCTTGATGATCTTTTGTAGTGAAAATAACTTTGGTGGATGACTAATATCCATTCACATTAATAGTCTTATTGTGTGGGTTTACAACAGCAACACAAACGTCAACTGATTGAATGAACTGCATTATATTACTTACTGGGTGAAGAATGAAACCACAAAAAACAGGCTGATAGATCATTGCTCAGAAAAGCCAAACTAAATCTATGAGGAGGCTACCGGGTGGTTTGCAATCAAAGTGAAACATTGTAGGCCATGAATCGCTGACCAGCAAACAATTGCGATTCTGCTGCTCTGGTTTCTTTTCAATTTGACAGTGTGTTGATGGGGGGAGGGAGGAGAAAAAGAGTGACTTACAATGAATCATACAGCACAGAAGGAGGCCATTCGGCCCATCATGCCTAGGCCAGCTCTTTGAAAGAGCTATGCAATTAGTTGTTGCTCTTTGCCATTGCCCTGTTAATGTTTCCTTTTCTTTGTATTCATCCTGGAGTTGACTGAGGTTTTCTTGGGCACTGGAATGCTGCTTCCACTCATATGTATTCTGTGCTCACTATGAAGTCAATAATCACCAAAAATGTGTGTTTTGTGATTACTGAAAGGCACAATCAGAACATGCAACTAGATCTCAAGATAATTAGTGATGGAGAGCCATTCATTCTAGAATCTTGCTCATACGAGTTACACACGCACGATAACCTTTTCTCTCCCTTTCCGAACCTGCTCCCATATATATGAACACAAGAAAATCACCAATGAATAACCACCACCTGAACACAATTAACACCCAATTGATATACACCACTTGAATTTAATTAGCAAGATCCACACAGAATAATTAGCTAATACCAACAACAACAACTTGTATTTATATAGCACCTTTAACATAGTAAAACATATCAAATCGCTTCACAGGGGTGTTATAAGACCAAACAATAAATACCTTGAGAAATTGTTGATGATAAGGTCTGCAAAGAGCCTACCGATAAATGTATCACTCTTTACATGCTAAGCAGGTCTAAGGTTCAATTACTGGCATATGCTGAGTTATCTGATATAAACCAGGCAGCAGCTTATAAGTGATTTTACTGCTCCCAGTTGAGGCAGGGTGAAAGATCAGCCAGGCCTTTTCCCACTTCTGATGCCTATCTAATGAACCCTGCTAGAAAGTGCAAGTGTATGAGGCCTGGAGATGACAGGTTCGCAACTCATAATGCCCTCCATGGTGGAACTGACTGTTCATACTCACTGTCCAGGTGGCACATTAAGAATGACCATTTGGGTGAAGATCTACAGCCATAAAACAATACCCCAGCTCAACTTAGCACCATCAAAAAGTCACAAGAGACTCAAGCCATTTCATTCTCATCCTTCCTAAATACCAAACCTATTGTTTGACCTTATTAGACAGGAGGAATGTAAATTGGAAAAAAAGTTGTTTGTCACATTCATGAAGGTCATATTTCACTTGACAGACACTAAGCATCTCACTGTCCAGCATCTGCACAATAAAGCTGTGTTTTTGGTGAGCGCCACTTTGATGCAAGTCGCACTGGCTCAAAGCAGGACTCCTGCACAGTGATCTCGTCCTACATTTGATCTGTTAAATCAATCACAAAGGATGTGTGTGATGCAGTAAATGTTCAACTTTGATCTGAAAAATAGCAAACATTCTTGTGGCAGGCAGAAGAAGCAGAACAAAGCGACCATGCTTCAGACCTGTCACATACCCACTGATAACTAGGAGAATGTAAGAATGGATTGGCCACAATGCCCATATATTTTTGCAACTCTGCCTTTGTAAATGATCACCTTTGTGAGTTAAGCAGAAGGCAGGAGAACTGCTAAATTACACAGTGGCTGCATAGTATCATGTCATAGAATCATAGAATGGTTACAGCAAGGAAGAAAGCCATTCGGCCCGTCGAGCCCGTGCCAACTCTCAGCTAGTCCCACTCCCCCGCCCCGAAACCCTGAAATTCTTTTTCCTTCAGATGCTAATTCAACTCCCTTTTGAAAGATAAAATTGGATTTGCCTCCACCACCCTTTCAGGCAATGCATTCCAGTTCTTAATCACTCGGTGCGTAAAAAAGTTTTTTCTTACATCGCCTTTGGTTCTTTTGCCAATCTCCTTAAATCTGTGTCCTCAGGTTCTCGACCCTTCTGCCAATGGGAACAAATTCTCTCCATCTACTCCGTCCAGACCCCTCATGATTTTGAACTCCCTTCAATCTTCTCTGCTCCAAGGAGAACAACCCAAACTTCTCCAGTCTATCAATGTAACTGAAGTCCCTCATTCCTGGAATCATTCTCGTAAATCTTTTCTGCACCTTCTCGAAGGCCTTCACGTCCTTCGTAAAGTATGGTGGCCCCTCGGCAGGTCAGGCTCTAAAAGAGCTGGAGCGGCATATCACTACAACTTCCAGCGTGAGCTGCTCCAAGTGTGCGGTGATTTTGAGGTGGGCAACTGGGGTGATGTCATCAAAACCCAGGTCGCCGTTTGGAGCATGGGCAGGAACATCGGCGGGGCCCAGGTACAGTGGAGAAGCGGGAGGTAGGGGCGAATGAGCGGCGAGAGATCGTGGCGGAGCTGTGGCGCGTGATTGAGGCGGAGGAGCGATGAGAGATCGTGACTGAGATTCGGCAAGTGATCGTGGCGGAGATTCAGTGAATGTTTGATGCAGAGGTGCGGTGAGAGATCGTGGCGGAGGTGTGGCAAATGAGGGTATGGAGCCCAGAAGGGCTGAGGGCCCAGGGGCAGCAAGGGCCAGCCCACACTGCGATATGTGTGCGCACTAGGTCAGTGCAGCAGAGCAGGTCTCCAGTCATCATATTTAACCCTTGCCACTGGATAAAAGCCTGGCTCTGTCAAGCCTGTATGGTGGCTGATGTGCAACGGTCACCACACATTAAAAAAATCTATGCACAGGCATCTTCCACCCCTTCAATTGGAGGTCTGGACTGGAATATCAGGTCCTTCATTGAAACATATGTGAACTCTTGTGGAAGGAAGTCATCCTCTTTCGAGGGACCGCCTATGAAGATGATGAAAGTATGGTGCCCAGAATTGGACACAGCACTTCAGTTGAGGCTGAACCAGTGTTTTATACAGGCTCATCATAATTTCCACACGTTTGTACTCTACACCTCTATTTATGAAGCAGAGGATCCCATAAGCCTTTTTAACTGCTTTGTCACCTTCAACGATTTATGCACACATACCCCCAGGTCTCTCTCTCACAGCTATGTTTCTTTCTACAGGTATATCCAAACTATCCTTCAGTGTTAGATTTGTGATCCCTGCATCAAAATCATCAGATATCAATATATGCAAATCAGAGCACTTAATAAACTTCTCATGAACCAATTATCCTCAAAACAAAGGACAGCCATTGTATACTGAGCAGCCTGTTTGTATAATTAGTCAATGTGTTTGCATTCATATTCTCATTTGCACTGTTTCAAAGTGGTCATTCACCATTTAAATTACATTGGTTAATGACTGGAGCAGGCAAGACCTTAATCCAAATCGCGTTAAACAGTGTGCTAAGAATAAAACACAGAGGAAATTAAAGGGCCAGTTTTTTTTTTCTGTCCAGGAGCAATGAGTGCTAAGCGTACTGAAGGGAGAATCTCTTCTGGGACTCAGAGCTCAGTGCACCACAACTATTAAAATAAAGGAAGCGACACATGGGTGCATCTTGGAGTGCACAATTGGTCGCATCACCAAGATGAGAGCAGGCACTCTGGGCGCCACCATTGCCTTAAAGGTTAACAGACCGATCAAAGGGGAAGCCCATGAGAGGCACATTTTACTTTCTGCAGGTAATGAGACAGGATTACTGGCCCCAATTTTGCCCAGCGATTATTCTGGCGCTGAAGCTTAGTTGAAAGATTCCCCAATGTTGGGGCGTCCGCGTCGATTGCCAGCACCAGAATGTTTGGCGCCATACATTCTGGCGCTGGTGTACGAGGAAAAGTAGGTTACAGGCCATAAGGCCAACTTTCATCATGAACGGTATTTTGTAAAATCGGCACACAGATCCTTGAAACACCGCAGGAAAAAGCCTTACCTGTAGTTACAGAAATCCACACTGGCTCGCTCCTATCTCTGGCCGTAGGGATTCCCTCATTATTTTACATAAACTTTTTGGAAATTTAAAAATATATCAACTATATGGAAGTTTAAAAATAAAACTGATAAAAGTAAGCTTACCATTAATGCTGCTCCTTTGATAGTACAGGTTCTGTAAGCAGGCAAATAAAAAATACATTTTCACCACCTTTTTCATCGTTGTTCTTAGAGGCCCAAAATCTTCCAAGATGTTCCAGAACTCCAGGGAGGCCTTGTAAATCCACCAGGCAGGCAAAATCACCAGAATAATTGGAGTCTTCAATGTAAAAACAGCAATGGCAGCCTTCTCCCAATACTCCACTCAGCTGACTGACACCGCTGCGATCCCCGGTTGAAGGTCCTCCACCCACAAGGCCTGCTGTTGTTTTTTAGCACTTGCGCTGTGCGTTTCAGGCGCATGCTCTAAGCCCAGCCCCGCGAGATTGACTCAAGTAGCGCCCGCGCAACAAGATGCGTATGTTTGCAGAAAACTTGGGATTGTTTTTTTTTCAGCGCAGAGGGTTCACAAAGAAACATGCATCCAAGTCAGTGTACGCCATTATTTTTACTTCGGGAAAATTGGGGCCACTATCTGGACACCTGCTGATATGGAATGATAGGTTTCTCAATTACTATGTGCCAGCCAAAAGCAGTGAATTGCATGCTGGTGGTCTTCATGTTTATTTAAAGATCCTGAGGCTTAAATTCAGTGCCACCAGAAAGCTGGTGTTGGTAAGGCCATTTTTCCCCGATTAGCGGCGCAAATTTTGCGGCAGCCATTGGATCCAAATTCAGTTTTTTGATCACAAAAAAGTGTTCCAGTCTTATTAGCCCATCAAACCTGAGTGTTTGCAGTCTTAATTGGGCCGTTATTCCCATGGGAAATTTACCCTTAGGGTGATGTGGCAGCTGCCATTGTAGGAGGGAACAAGCGTATTGGTGCTGCTTTCGAGAGGATGGTCGCGGCTCTGCAAGAGTCATTAGAACATCTACGTGCTGTCATATATAGTGGCTTTCAGACAGTGGCTCACATGCAGTTTCAGCTGGATTCTCTGAGACCTGTGTTGCTTTCGCGGCTGGGTCCACCACGGGCCACAGGGGACCGTCCGGTGTGGCCCAACAGCACGACCTGAGCACTCTCAGATTAGTGATGGTGGTATTGTGCCACCCCTGATGAGTTATTCAGGCTCCTTGGGCCAGGGTACGGTGATGCGCTCCCTCCAGCTCCACCATTCCTGGCCCCAGACCTGTCACTCTGCCAGTGCCACCACACATTGGCCTCGCCCGAGCCAAGTCAGACTGAACCCTCCCAGGAAGGTGTTGACCAGTCTCCAGCCGGCCCATCCAGGCCCAAAGCTGCATGAGGGTATCCGAGAAGGACATCTGCAGCTTCCACACAGGGAATATGGCAGCCTTCCCAGATCCATGAGGCAGCCACAGGGGAGACACTGTGGGGAAGTCGCAGGTTAGACACACGTAAGATCATCATAGGCAGTCCCTCAAAGTCGAGGATGACTTGCTTCCACTCTAAAGGTGTGTTCTCAGGTGGCTGAAAAGTCCAATGCATGACCTACAGTCTCTGTCACAGGTGGGGCAGACAGTGGTTGAAGGAAAGGGTGGGTGGGGAGCCTGGGTTGTCGCACGCTATTTCCATTGTCTGTACTTGGTTTCTGCATGTTCTCGGCGACGAGACTTGAGGTGCTCAACGCCCTCCCAGATGCTCTTCTTCCACTTTGGGCAGTCTTGGGCCAGGGATTCCCAGGTGCCAGTGGGTATGGTGCACTTTATCAAGGAGGCTTTGAGGGTGTCCTTGAAGCGTTTCCTTTGCCCACTTGGGCTTGCTTGACATGTCGGAGCTCCGAGTAGAGTGCTTGCTTTGGGAGCCTTGTGTCAGGCATATGGACGATGTGGTCCACCCAGCATGGTAAGTGCTTCGATGCTGGGGATGTTGGCCTGAGCGAGAACACCGACATTGGTACGTCTGTCCTCCCAATGGATTTGCAGGATCTTGCGGAGGCAGCATTAGTGATACTTCTCCAGTGCTTTGAGGTGTCTGCTGGAACTAGTCCACATCTCTGAACAATATAGGAGGACGGGTATCACTACTGCCCTGTAGACCATAAGCTTGGTGCCAACTGAGAGGTCTTGGTCTTCGAACACTCTCTTCCTCAGGCGACCGAAGGCTGCGTTGGCACACTGAAGGTGGTGTTGGACGCCGTCATCGATGTCTGCTCTTGCTGACAGTAGGCTCCCAAGATATGGAAAATTATCCACGTTGTCCAAGGCCTCACCATGGATTTTGATAAACGGGGGGCAGTGCTGTGAGTGGGGTCAGGTTGGTGGAGGACCTTTGTCTTACTGATATTTAGTGTAAGGCCTATGCTATCGTGAAGGTGTTGACGATGGCTTGGTGTTTGGCCTTCGAGTGTGTGCAGACACAAGTGTCATCTACCTACTGCAGTTCGATGATAGAGGATGGGACGACCTTGGATCTAGCCTGGAGGTGGCAGAGGGGGAACAGATTCCTCTTTGTTACCATTCGAAATGCTGAACTGGGGCGATGTTTCCCGTCTGAGCCCTTGGATTGAGATTTCAGTTTTCTCTCTGTGAATCTCGGGATCTCTATTTCTCTCCCTCTCTCTAGTTTTCTTTTTGCCCTTTTCTCCTTCTCTATTCCTATTTCTCTATTTCTCACTCTCCTAATCAAATTTTCTCATTCTGTATCTCATTCCCTTTTCTCACTTCTATCGCTTTCTCCTTTCTCTTTTGCTCCCTTCCCTGTCTCTCTCTCTCCCTCTCACCCCCTCGCTCTCACCCCCTCCCTTTCTCCCCTTGCGTGTGGATTCTGTGTTGAACATCCTCAGGTTTGGATCTTACCTTGTGCCTCTCTCCGCTCCCATGGCTCCGAGATCTCTGCCACTCTGCACTGGCCCTAAAAGCTGGTGGGAGCACTGTCAGCTGAAGGGCCGGCATCTTCATGCTGAAAATGGGTTCGGGGCAGAGCGGCAGCGGCAGCGGCGCACACTTTTATGGCGTCACTACTGCAGATAGCCCCACACCGTCACAAGAGTCCATGGTGGCCTACAAGACTTCCCGGGCAACCAGTTGAGCCCAAAGTGGCGGCCATTCGATTTTGATGAATGGCCACCGCAAATGGACACAAGAATATAAGAACATAAGAATTAGGAACAGGAGAAGGTCATCTAGCCCCTCGAGCCTGCTCCGCCATTCAATAAGATCATGGCTGATCTGGCCGTGGACTCAGCTCCACTTACCCGCCCTCTCCCCGTAACCCTTAATTCCCTTATTGGTTAAAAATCTATCTATCTGTGACTTGAATACATTCAATGAGCTAGCCTCAACTGCTTCCTTGGGCAGAGACTTCCACAGATTCACAACCTCTGGCAGAAGAAATTCCTTCTCAACTCGGTTTTAAATTGGCTCCCCCGTATTTTGAGGCTGTGCCCCCTAGTTCTAGTCTCCCCGACCAGTGGAAACAACCTCTCTGCCTCTATCTTGTCTATCCCTTTCATTATTTTAAATGTTTCTATAAGATCACCCCTCATCCTTCTGAACTCCAACGAGTAAAGACCCAGTCTACTCAATCTACCATCATAAGGTAACCCCCTCATCTCCGGAATCAGCCAAGTGAATCGTCTCTGTACCCTCTCCAAAGCCAGTATATCCTTCCTTAAGTAAGGTGACCAAAACTGCATGCAGTACTCCAGGTGCGGCCTTACCAATACCCTATACAGTTGCAGCAGGACCTCCCTGCTTTTGTACTCCAACCCTCTCGCAATGAAGGCCAACATTCCATTTGCCTTCCTGATTACTTGCTGCACCTGCAAACTAACTTTTTGGGATTCATGCACAAGGACGCTGGACAGGACTGCTCCGAGTGCTGTCCTACAGGGGTCGAGCGCTAGTCATAAACCAGCTGGTGGCCGCAATGTTGTAGTACCGGCTGGTCACTTTGACCCCTCCCCCTGCGTTTGTCGCCAAGATACAGAAGAAGCTGGTGGACTTCTTCTGGAACAACAGGAAGCACTGGGTCTCTGCTGCGGTCTTGAGTCTCCCGCTTGAGGAGGGCGGTCAGTCGTTGGTGTGCGTCAGCGCCCAGCTCGCGACTTTCCGTCTTCAGACCCTGCAGAGATACCTTTACGTCGAGCCCCCTCCTAGGTGGTGTGCTCTGGCGACGTATTTCTTCCGCCAGCAGCGCGACCTCAATTATGACACGCAGCTCCTGTTTGTGAACTTGGGGGTGTCAGGACCGCCCCTCCGGGAGCTGCCTGTCTTTTACAAGGAACTCATCAGGGTCTGGAACAAAGTCTCCACCAAGCGCAGCTCTCCGCCGGCTGGAGTGGCGGCCGTCCTGCAGGAGCCGCTGCTCGGGAATCCGTACCTCCACGACCGAGGTTTTATGTGGCGGTCGGAAGAGAGGGCTGTGGCTGGTGAGGTGACCAGGGTCAGGGACCTGCTCGATGGCGGAGGAGCGGGCTGGATGGCGCCAGACATGCTGGCGCGGCGCCTAAATTCTGCCAACGTCCGCCACGCGGCCGATGCCATCGAGTCGCTAAAAACAGCTCTGGGCCCTGACTCCGTTAGGTGCATCGAGGAGGCTCAAGCACGTGGGGAGATCCCGTCCGAACTGACCCCCGTCTGGATGGAATTCCTCATCGGCGCCAAACCCCGGAACCTCCCTCGGGGGCCGGCGCCTCACAACTTGAGCCGCCTCGGGAAAATCCCCTCCGTGCCTTTCAGTTCCGCGCGGAGGGGTTTCCTGTACGGGCTGCTCCTGCACACTCTCAACTTTGCCATCCTCGCCGGCCGTCCGGACACGCCATGGCGTACCATCTTGCCGTCCGGAGGAGGCGGGGGTCCCTGATGGAGGGCACTCTACGCAGGGGTCCTCCCACTATTCATCGGGGACTTGGCCTGGAGGGTGGTGCACGGAGCAGTGCCGTGCAACAAATTTTTAAGCCGGTTCACGGACTCCCAGGCCGCCTGCAATTTCTGCGGTCTGGAAGAGTCCGTGTTCCATGTTTTTATGGAATGCACAAGGTTGCAGCCCCTGTTTTATTATTTGAAGGGGCTGCTCCTGAAATTCTGGCTGCACTTCAGTCCCACTCTCCTGATCTTTGGGCACCCTGTGCGGAGGGGAGCGGGTAGGTCCGAAGGCCTCCTCGTAGGACTGCTCCTGGGCACGGCCAAGGGTGCCATCAGCCGGTTCAGGCAGCGGGCGGTCGAGGGGGTCGTTCAACCTGACTGCCTGCCTCTCTTCCGCTCTTACATCCGGTCCAGGGTGTCCTTGGAGATGGAGCACGCGGTGTCCACCGGTACGCTCGCGGCCTTCCGCGAGAGGTGGGTGCCGGAGGGACTGGAGTGCATCATTACGCCCGGCAACCAAATTTTAATTTGATTTTACGTTTTAAAGTTTAATTTGTTTTAATTGCCGGTGCTTTTAGTGTCCCCCTTCCCTTTTATAGGGGGCACTGGGGAAAAATTGTGATTTTAGTGCCCAAAAAAAAAAGGGCCTTGTAAATGTCTGGTGTGTCACCCAGGTAGGGTGGCACGGTTTAATGTTTTTTGTTTTTGCAGATAAACTCCAAAAAAAAGAGTTTCATGCACAAGGACCCCCAGGTCCCTCTGCACCTCAGCATGTTGTAATTTCTCCCCATTCAAATAATATTCCCTTTTACTGTTTTTTTCCCCAAGGTGGATGACCTCACACTTTCCGACATTGTATTCCATCTGCCAAACCTTCGCCCATTCGCTTAACCTATCTAAATCTCTTTGCAGCCTCTCGGTGTCCTCTACACAACCCGCTTTCCCACTAATCTTTGTGTCATCTGCAAATTTTGTGACACTACACTCTGTCCCCTCTTCCAGGTCATCTATGTATATTGTAAACAGTTGTGGTCCCAGCACCGATCCCTGTGGCACACCACTAACCACCGATTTCCAACCTGAAAAGGACCCATTTATCCCGACTCTCTGCTTTCTGTTCGCCAGTCAATTCTCTATCCATGCTAATACATTTCCTCTGACTCCGCGTACCTCTATCTTCTGCAGTAACCTTTTGTGTGGCACCTTATCGAATGCCTTTTGGAAATCTAAATACACCACATCCATCGGTACACCTCTATCTATCATGCTCGTTATATCCTCAAGGAATTCCAGTAAATTAGTTACACATGATTTCCCCTTCATGAATCCATGTTGCATCTGCTTGATTGCACTATTCCTATCTAGATGTCCCGCTATTTCTTCCTCAATGATAGTTTCAAGCATTTTCCCCACTACAGATGTTAAACTAACTGGCCTATAGTTACCTACCTTTTGTCTGCTCCCTTTTTTAAACAGAGGCGTTACATTAGCTGCTTTCCAATCTGCTGGTACCTCCCCAGAGTCCGGAGAATTTTGGTAGATTATAATGAATGCATCTGCTATAACTTCTGCCATCTCTTTTAATACCCTGGGATGCATTTCATCAGGACCATGGGACTGGCAGAAACGATCCTTCCCGGGACCGTGAATTTCGGGGCCCCTGTCCTATGTGAATGTGTTTGCCCTCCTGTACTATGGCTAGGATTGCAATGGCACCCAAAGCAGCAGTCCTGGCACCCTTGTAGTCTGCCTGGAAGCTGGAAAGTGCCAATGAAGGAAACTAGTGTGGCTGAGAAAGTTATGTAGGAATAGAAGGAAAGTGCAAGTTTGACTGCAAGGCTTCTCTTTCTACTGTAGCTGGCATATAGCAGTGGTATGGCCAGCGAGAGGGAGAATTTCTACGGTGTGAGTGAATCAGGGTTTTTTGGAGCTCAGAAGAGATCCAGGCGAATAACTCTAGCAGCTGCCATGGAGGTTTTTAGTTGTTTTCCCTCATCTGCCTCCAAATTGCAAAAGGGCTGGGGGTGGGGGTTGGGTGGGTGTGCACAATGCTGAAATGGTCACCACTACCAAGTGCAAAATACTAACAGAGTTTCTCAGGATTCAGATTTTTACAGCGTCAGTCTGCTCTTGATCTGTGCCCAGCGCTATTAGAAGACATTGGTGTGCAAAGTCCACTTGGCCTTCCTTTGCATGCAATTTACATTGCCCCTCTTCAGATGCAGATGCCAGAAAAGCTAAAGAGGAAATTCATATGCAGTGCTCTTCAGGAACAGAATGGGAGCAAAAGATTAGCTTCCATTATTCCTCTGCATTGCACCTGTTTTTTTTTTACACTATTTGAGAGCAGAGAGAGCAAAATTGGCCCATCAATCTCTTGGGATTTTTTTTTTTGATAAGAGTTTGCTCAAAGATTTGTATAGTGAATAAAATAAAATCACCTGGGGATTTACCCACAAATTTTGATGATTTTCCGCTGGAGCTCAAAACAAATTTGCTGAATATTCAGCCAACTAGAACATTCTGAAAACTAGTTACCAAGAGCAAGCAGAGGAAATTCAGAACACTCCTTCATTAAGAAAATGCAGCTTTTACCACTTAGTTTGGTATAATTAAATGTATTGGTAAATTGATCTGTAAATTTAAATATAAATAAACCTCAGCATTAATGTGTGAAGTTCAGAATTAATTTGCAGAGCAAGGCACTTGTACACCAGATAATGGAAACAGCAGGAAAGCTCATTTGCACTATCAACATGCAAAGCATGCTGTGAAAAATCTTCGCTCTTTCCCCTCTCCCCAATAACTCTTCCTTTGTTTCACTTCAAGACCTCTGAAATAGGAGATATGACTTGAGCTGCTGAATAACAATGAATCAGGTAAAATATTCCAATTAATTTGCCACAGTGAAAACTCATTTAGTGGTTCAGCGGATATACTGCCTGCTGTGGTGCTAAACCATACAGATCAGCCAGATCCCAGGTTCAATCCCTGGTCTCTGCTGCGTTAACTGTAGGGCTGTGTCAGTTTGCCCCAAGATGGGAGGAATCAGCCTGGATTTCTTTTCTTGATTGTTACTCAGCAACCCTGACTGTCAATACCGGGTGATCAGAGGATCAACTGTGATGACTCCCACAGTCAAATATTCTGTCAACACTCACTGCCCTGGCTCATACATGAAGAACAACTCTTGTAATTAGTCAATTAATGGACTGGCACATCAACAAATGTTACCTTATGACACATTTTGTTCAGGAACACGCAAGTGTAATGCTGAAATCTACAACAACAACAATTTGCATTTATATAGCACCTTTAATATAGCAAGCTATACCAAGGGACTTCACAGGAGCGTTATCAATCAAAATTTGACACCGAGTCACATTAGGAGATATTAAGACAAGTGACCAAAAACTTGGTTAAAAAAGTAGGTTTTCAGGAGTTTCTTAAAGGAGAAGAGAGAAGTAGCGAGGCAGTGTGGTTTAGGGAGGGAAAGCCAGAGCTTAGGACCTGAGCAGCTGAAGGCAAGGCCGCCAATGGTGCAACAATGAAAATCAGGGATGAGCAAGAAGTCTGAATTGGAGGAGCGCAGAGATCTCGGAGGGTTGTAGGAGGTTACAGAGCTAGAGAGTGACAAGTTCATGGAGGGATTTGAAAACTCAGATGAGAATTTGAAAATCAAGGCATTGCCAGACCGGGAGCCAATGTCGGTCAGTGAGGATGCGGTGATGCATGAAGGGGACTTGGTACGAATTAAGATTCAGACAGCAGAGTTTTGAATATGCTCCTGTTGACTGAGGGTGCAAGGTGTTCCTTCATTGACGTTGGGTGACTGTAATCACGGTGCAATATCACTCCCCATCCTTCTCAATCAGTCTGCAGCTTTTGACATGGATGACCACACGATCTGACTCCAATGCCTCTCCTCTTGTCGTCCAGCTGCGTGGGACTGCCCTCACCTGGTTTTATTCCTAATTATTCGGTTGTAGCCAGAGAATCACCTACAATTGCTTCTCATCCCACTCTCACACAGTTACCTCTGGAGTCTCCAAAGGATCTATCCTTAGCAGGAGTGCATTGGAATAGTCAAGTCTAAAGGTAACAAAGGCATGGATGAGGGTTTCAGCAGCAACACATGAGCTGAGGCAGGGGAGATGTTACGGAGGTGGAAGTAGTTGGTATTGGTGATGGGAGGATATGGGGTCAGAAGCTCAACTCAGGATCAAATAGGACGAAAAGTTTGCAAATGGTCTGGTTCAATCTCACACAGTTACCAGTTACAGGGATGGACTTAGTGGCCAAGGAACAGAGTTTGTGGCGGGGACTGAAGATAATGGCGTCAGTCTTCCCAATATTTAGTTGGTGGATATTTCTGCTCATCCAGTATTGGGTGTTGGACAAGCAGTGTGACAAATCAGAAACAGTGGAGAGGTTGAGAGAGGTGGTGGTGAGGTAGAGCGTAAATGCGAACCCAACGTGTTTTCAGATGACATCGCCAATGGTCAGTATGTAGATGAGAAAAAAAGGAGGGCTAAGGATAGATCCTTGGGAGACTCCAGAGGTAACCGTGTGAGAGTGGGATGAGAAGCAATTGTAGGTGATTCTCTGGCTACGACTGAATAAATAGGAATAAAACCAGGTGAGGGCAGTCCCACGCAGCTGGACGACAGAGGAGAGGCATTGGAGTAGGATAGTGTGGTCATCCATGTCAAAAGCTGCAGACTGATTGAGAAGAATGGGGAGTGATATTGCACCGTGATTACAGTCACCCAACGACAATGAAGGAACAGCGATATATGTCCAAGTCGGTATGGTGTGTGACTTGGAAGGGAACTTGGATGGGATGGTGTTCCAATGCATCTGCTGTCCTTGTCCTTCTAGGTGGTGGAGGTCACGGGTTTGAAAGCTTCTACCAAAGAAGCCTTGGTGACTTGCTGCAGTGCACCTGAAAGATAGCACATACTGCAGCGACAGTAGAGGGAATGAATCTGTGATTCTTACATATCAGCTGGACCATCGGCAAAGGTAAACAAGACTTTTCCTTATTTTGTGGGGGAGGGGGATAAAAAAACAGGTGGTCAGTCATCATGGTGCACAGTTGTACACTTATATGGTGTCAACTGAGAGCGACATAAGCAGCGGTGTGAAAACAGGCCACCTCTCTATGCTTTCAGTCAAGTAATGGCAGACAGCATAAAAGACGTAATGAAGGAGGGAGAGTTGAGCAATTATCTTAAAAGCTTCAAAATAGATCTTGGAGGATGATTGTCAATTTAACTTTTATATTCCTGTCTTCAGAGATGTGTGACAGGAACAAGGCAACAAAGGGACCAAGTTTCGGATCCCCGGTAGAACGGCGCACTTTGGAGAGGCCCGCCTAATTTCTAGAACTGAAAAAGCGGCAAATACTTACCTCACGATTCTCCGATATCTGTAGGCCCGTTTGCAGCTCAGCGCGGCGCAGCAGGAGCTGCTGGGGGCAGAGCTACAGCCCTGCGCCAAAAAGAGTGCTGGCAGCTGCGCGCATGCGCAGTGGAGGCTGCGCACATGCGCAGTAGCTCCTGGCCCTCCCAGTGCGTCCTGTCTCCGGGCGATGACCCTATCCCTGGCCGAAGGGACATCACCCCTATCCCGGGCCGAGTGGCCTGCCTGCCCTTACCTCCTCGGCGGCGGGGCCCACCCAACCAGCATCTTGTCGGTGGCGGGGCCCATCTGACCAGCTCTTCAGCAGGCTGTTGGTGGGCTCCCGGTGCTGCAGTAGGTGAGTAGAAACGTTTAATTTTTTATTTATTAACTGATTTTTAATTTTTTTTTAATTTTTAATTTTTTTTAATTGATTGATTTATTGGTTAATTTATTGATTTATTTATCATTTATTATTGATGATGGCTCTTTATTGGTAAAGGTGAAGTGTTTAATGCTTTGTAAAATCCCCTAACTTCCCTCAAACTTCCCTTCCCTCCCCCATCTCTCGCTACCTGCGCCTAATTTATAAAATATAGAAAAGGTTTTTCTGAGCGCACAAAAATCTACACTTACTGCGCTCTAAGTTAGTTTGGAATAACTTTTCACTGCCTAAACTTGCAAAACAGGTGTAAGTGGCTGGTAACACCCCCTTTTGAAAAAAAAACTGTACTAAAATGAAACTATTCTAACTAACTAGAACTGGAGCAAACTAAATGCCGAGAATTGCGATTTCTTAGAAGCTCCATACTAAATTAGTTGCCCCCCAAAAATAGGAGCAACTCGAGCCGAAACTTGGGCCCAAAGAAACAATTAATCATCAGCAATGCACAGGGCATTGAAACCCCCTTTCAATTTGCTATGAATTGGGTAAAATTGTTAATTATAAAAACATTTGATATTTAGTGAAAAACTTCCTCTCACATACTGTGGCTCAAATCAAACAACCATGACATCATTGATTTATTCTTAATCAGGTCAAATGTCTACAATAATTAATTAGAATAGGTCATCAGGTCATTGTTTACAAAGTACATGTGCTTGAAACTCTGAATATCTTGGAATAAGAAGTATTTTTTCATCAGTTGATGAAAGATGCTACAATTGGACAATAAGACAGTGGTGTCCAAAGAATGGCTAGTGCTGCATGACACATAGCCAACTTCAGAATCCAATGGAAATGTCGGCATGGAGCTGGGGGGTGGAGGGGGGAGGGGAGCACTAGTGACTAGGGGCATCTAACACTGGTCTTCCAGAACTGGAACATGGGTTCAAATTCAGGCAGTCTTCTGTCTACTGGCTATCAGAATCCTACGTGAAATAAGCTTACAAAATCTTAACCAAGTTCCTAATGCTTGCGAGCCAACAGCACAAATCCTGTTCTTAAATTGGCTTTAAATTCTGAAATCTCATGGAGTGGTAAAGGGTTGCCTGATCTAAGATTGGAAAAAGTACAATACTGCTGCAAGAAGGGGAGTTCTTCTGAGGTGGGGGCTCAGCAAATTTGTTGGAGCAAAGTGGAGGGAGCGTCTATATATATATATATCTGGCCATGCTATATCTGACCTGGAAATGCTTGATGCTGGATGCCTGAAATAGGAAGAGTCCCATTCCCCAGAATTGGTGTGGCCCTTCGGTAGGGGAATGGGAGCAGTGATAATGCTTCCCAAAGTATATGTGGCAGAGTTGTCTATATCAGTGTAACACTTAATATTTCGCCTCCAAGTGGAATGCAAGAGACATGTAGCCACCATTTCCCTACATATGTTTGTTTCCCATGTGGCTCCTGGAATTTTTTTTGGTGCACCAGGTGAAGCCATTTCCTGCCAAGAGACCACCTTAAAAACCCACTGCTGCAAACTGGAGCTAAGGAGGTGAATACAGTGTGGCTTGTAGCTTTGCATGGTGCTTTGACTGGTATTTATGAGATAGCTCCTGACATTTACACTATTGAATTTGGCTCCCTTATTCTGAAGGCAAATTAAAAGACTTAACTTTTTGTGCCTCTTATGAGTCTGCCACCGGAATATAAAAATTGGATTTAATGATGTAGATCCCAGTCTTCTGGAATCCCAAGCTAAAACAATGTCATTATAAATGCAATACTATTCCATCAAACCCTTGTACAAGAGTAGCAGGAATTTTCCCATTGTGATGGATGAGAAGGAAAAAGGTTAATTGAAAGTTACCTCATTAATATTTATTCCGACACAGTAATCATGGACATATCAATTATCAGGCATCACAAATGTGACCTATTTTTATTTTAAATAAAAACAAAAATTCAATGCCAGATAGATATGAGAACACAGAAGTTTAGCAACAGGCAAAAATTAATCTAGCCCAAAAGCCTGTCTCATTTGACTGAATGCAGTTTCTCAACTCACCATGAGCCTTAGAATTGCTGAACCTATGCCTACGAGGATCTCAGGAATATACAGCCAGGCACCAAAGATATCCTTCTCAGGTTGGGATTAATAATCGCATTATCACTTAATTAAGCACAAATCTATTGAGACCAGATTCCAACTTGCAACTCTTTTTTGTGCAGGCTAACCGATTAGACAGCGCAGAACAACAAAGCTGATCCCTAGGCCCGAAATTCACCATAGCTGCTTTATACCAATCCAACTGGCTCAAGCTATTCAAAAAGAATAAACTGAGCAACTGAGGAAATGTAGTTTTATCATCAAACACAGAATAATCAATCAGAGAGAAAAGAGCTTGGGTCTGAAATTCAGGGTCTCAGAGAGACCCGTTACTGCCCATTTGCAGCAGCCTTTTGTCAATATCGAATGGCCGCCGCTTTAGGGTCAACTGGCCGGAACTTCAAGTTGGGAATTTTTCAGCCTAGACCCGATCCCGCCCGATTCTGATGACCGCCGATAGCGAGTCATCAGTTAGTGCACCGTCGGTTTTAATAAAGAAAAATACTTACCTCCCTAAATTCAGCTGAACTCCTCAATCCTCCGCCGTGCAGTGCCCCCAACAGGTTTTTCTGTCGGTGCACCCTCTGAAGAATGAGTGCAGCCTGGCAGCCTGATGGCCCTTAAAGGGGAGGGCACACTGCCGCGGCCGCATGTAAAAATTTTTGCCAGCCGACTTCCTGATCGGCCGGCAAAATAGTCCCCCCAGGTTCGGTCGGGCCGCCAACGGGCAGCCTGGCACTCGAGTGCCAGGCCACTGACCAAGACGAAACCCTCCCTGTTGGCCCAGTGGCCGAAGTTTAAAAATGACAGAATCTCTCCCCTTTAACGGAGGGGAGAGAGCATGGTGATGCACACGCATGGTGACGTCACCACGACTCCACCGCTGAGTGACAGCGGCGGAGTCTCTGTCCAACCTATATTCAGCCACTCACTCTGGCTTTCAGTCTATGGCCCGCCCCCATTATGACTCATTTCCCCTTTTCAAAGTTCTGAAAGTGGCTCTTCCAACCGACCCATCAAAAATCCCAGCGGTAAGTGCCACTAAAAAATTCATGGGTGCGCCAGCTCTCTTGCGCTGCTGAATTTTGGCCCCTTGTGTCAGAGCAAGAGTGAGGAGCACAAGCAGAGTTAAGGAGAAGGCTGAGAAGATTTAATAGCTCTTTTATGAAATTTGTGAAAGTCTTGATAGAGTATAAAGGGGAAAAACTATTTCCTCTGGTTGGAGAATGTATGACAAGAGGTTATCAACTTAAGATTGTCACAAAGAGAGTGAAGAAAGATATTAAGAGAAACTTCTTTAACCACAGAGGGTTGGTGGAACATGGAATGTTTCGCTATAGGAAGTGGTTGAGGCAAAGAATATTACATCTTTTAAGGGAATATTGGATAAATGAAGCAAAGGGCTATGAGGAGAAAGCAGGGCAGTAGGATTAGTTTTGGATTGCTCTAGCAATGAGCTGCCCTGATCAATAAAGAACAATTTTATACTTGTCATACCCCCACTGCCCATTTAAACACAAAATCAATCAGATAAACCATTTCATCCAACCATCAAAATCAGAACTTTATGTAGAAGTGCTCTATCGTGGACAGGAGACACTGAAAAGGAGAATATAGGTGAACAATGTGTTTGAACCTGAAGAAATCACTGCACAAGATTCTATACATTTGTAATATAATAACAAAAATATTAACTCATTTATTTTAAATGGGCTAAAATCATTGATACAACAGACAGAAGGGTGTCATGGAAAAATTAATTAATTAATTGGTTACTAATACAGGTTGAACCTTCCTTATCCAGCACCCTCGGGAACTGACCTATGCTGGATAAGGGATTTTGCTGGACGATGGGAGATCATGTTATATTGAATGGTACAGGTACTGAGCAAGGGGATATTGGAGCTGGCTGGCTTGGTGCTGAGACTGCAGCAGAGAGATCGTGGGGGGGTGGGGAATGAATCGCGGGGTCAGGCCAGCGATTGCGGGAGTTGGCAGTGAGGAAGGACTTCAATTTGTTCATTTCGGAATGGTGCCGGATGAGGGGTGGTGCCAGGTAAGGGAGTCCCGGATAAGGAAGGTTCAACCTGTATTAACAGAGCAATTTGGAACTCTTGACCCCTATAAGATCAAGGAGGTTTGTCATGCCCTTGCTGGCTCTTTGAAAGAGAAGTCATGCTTAGTTGAACATATCCATTTTTTGTCCATAACCCTGTTAGTACCTCATTGTCAAGAACCTGTTCAACTCCCCTTTAAAACTATTTATGGAATCACAGCTTCCACCACCTTCCAGGGGCAATGTTCCACAACGCGACAACTCTGAGTAAAAAAAAAAATGACTCCTCATCTCCTCTCTCGGGGGCCGAAATTCAGAGCCGCCAGAAAGCTTTTTCTTGAAGTTTTTTTCACCGGGATCGTTGAGGCGGCCTTTCTGTTGATTTTTGAGACTTTGCCGTTTTTTTAAAGTTGGACCGGATGTCTGTCACAGTGGGGGTGGAAGTGAAGCGGTAAGGCAGGCTGAGGGGTGGAAGTTAGGGGCGGGATCGGGACTCTGCCGCTGTCACTCAGCTTTAAAGTGGAGAAAATCCGACATTTTAGATCTTTGGCAACTGTCCACCAGGGTGGGTTTTGGCCGGGCCAGTGGCCTGGCACCCAAGAAGGGGTGCCAGGCTGCCTGTTGGCGGCCCAGATGAATCCGTGGGTACTATTTTGCCGGCTGATCGGGAAGTCGGCCGGCAAAAATAAAGACATGGTGGCCGCGGCAGTGGGCCCTCCTCTTGAAGAGCTGCCGCGCTGCCGGGCCACACACAGTCAGCAGAAGGTGCACTGACAGAGAAAGCTGTCGGGGGCACCGTGCGGTGTGGCAATGATCTTTTCAGGTAAGTTTGGGTCGGTGTATCCTGCAGGTGTGGGAGAGTGGCAGTGCCGCTTTTATGATGCACTTGCGGCGGTCGGCAGCAGTGGGGCGGAAGTGGGGACAGGCCGAAAAATCCCTGACCTGAATTTGGGTCGGGGCCGTCAGTTGACCACAAAGTGGTGGCCACGGGATTCCGCCGCATGGCCACCGCAAACGGGCAGTAACGGGTCTTACCGTGACCCTGAATTTCGGACGCTAGTTCTTTTGCCAATTATTTTAAATCTATGACTTCTGGTTATTGACTCACTCACCAGAAGGAACAGCCTTTCTATCAAAATCCCTATCTTGAAAATCTCTATTAGGTCACCTCCTAACATTCTCTGTTCCAAGGAGAACAGTCCTAACATCTCCAAACTCTCCTAATAGCTGAAGTCCCTCACCCGAGTAAACCTTCTCTGTACCTTTTCTAAGGCCATTACATCTTTCCTGAAGTGTCCAACATTGTCCAAAATACTCCAGCTGAGGCCAAACCAATGAATTATAAAGTTCTAGCATCTCTTTGCTTTTGTATTCTATTCCTCTCTTTATAAACCCAAGTAACATATATGTTTTTTTAACCAATTTATCCTGCCACTTTAAACGATTTGTGCATATGTACACCAAGTATAAAGCATATTGGTATTAATTCACAATCTGTAATACAGGCTACTCCTCGTAATGCAAAGGCGATTGTTATTATCAAATTATCTAATAATTCTATATTTAGCGTGTGGCAAACCAGTCTTCCCACCCACCCTTTCCTTCAACGACTGTCTGTCCCACCTGTGACAGAGACTGTAATTTCCATATTGGATTGTTCAGTTACTTAAAAACTCACTTTTAGAGTGGAAACAGGTCTTCCTCGATTTTGAGGGACTGCCTATGATGATTTAAGGACTAATTTCCCACTTTGCTGTGCTATTGATAGTGCTTAATTTAAATTATTAGGCAATTCAATTTTTAAGCACAAAAATTACTTCAAATTATCAGTCGACTGAATAGTAAAAGTCATCTGCATAATGGGCATTTCCTATGAGCGTAACACTTGCTTCTTGTTACACATTCCCATCACACTCTTCAGACACACCATGAGCAATGCCACGGAAGATATGCCAGCAGAGAAATATTACATCACAGCCTTTATCACCCCCTTGCTGCTGACATTCAGCCCTCTACGATTTTGTAGCAGGTCAAGAAACAGGTGAGCAGCGCTCCATTCAGTGGAACTGAGTCTTGAATGGCTGAATCAGTGCCCCATAAAGAGCCGCTGCAGGCTGCTCAGAAAAACATGAAAAACATCTTTGCCAATGACTCTTGTGAAGCCAGGAAGAGCATGAACGCTCCTCCTGAATACACAAAAATAATCCTGTCCCGTGGCCCCTCCATGCCAAACCCACAACAGTGATTCCCTACCGCCCACCCCCTCCTATCGTGCCAGTGCTCTTTCTACACTTGCTCCACGCTAATATTATTGTAACAAGGCCTGGCTATGAAAAAAGTTCAGGCCTCATGCGGACATCATTGGGCGGGTATAGCATTTGCCCTACCCACTGCACACGCGGTTTACATGTTAATCAAAAATCAGCACTATTTGTATGCTCTTTTATATATTCATATAGAATGGGAAATTAAATGATTGCATATATCCAGTGGGCAGCTGCATTCAAAGAGAGTGCAGGTTGGACAAAGGACGACAATACTGGGGCAGGAGGTATCTGTTCAAGATGGATGGGATGCACCTCAACAGAACTGAGACCAATGCCCTCGTGGGTGGTTAACTCATACTTTAGGGGAAAGTTTAAACTAATTTGGCAGGAGGATGGGCACCAGGATGAACCTTTAGAGAGGACAAACAAGGTGTACAGAGGACTGCGAGAAATCAAAGCACTAGAGTATAGAATAGTTCAGAAATAGGAGATATCAGACAGGGGGAAAATGCAAGGCAGTTTGAGATGGGTTCGATGTGCATGTACGTAAATGCGGGTAGCATGGTAAATAAGGTTGGGGAGCTGCAAGCAAAAATTGCCACATGGGACAATAATGTAGTGGCAACAACAGACACCTAGCTCAAAGAGGGGGAGGATTGGGAACTAAATATTCCTGGCCACAAGGTATTCAGGAAAGATAGGAAAGGAACAAAAGAAAGGGGCTAGTAGTATTGATCAAATAAACTATTATAGCACTGGAGTGGGAGGTGATTGAAGGGGCAGGTGGGGGTGGGGTCAAAGCCAGAATTTATTTGGCTAGAAGGAAGGGATAACAGAGGAGCGATTATGTGATTCGGTTTATACTATAGGCCACCCACTAGTGGGAAGAAGGTAGAGGAGCAAATTTGCAGGCAGATGACAGAAAGATGCAAGAACAATAGAGTGGTGTTAATAAGGGGATTCAATTATCCTAATACAGACTGAGATAGTAACAATGTAAAGGGTAAAGAGCGGGAGGACTTCCTGAAGAATGTATAAGAGAACTTTCTTGATTAGTATGTTTCCAGCCCAATGAGGAAGGAAGCAATGCTGGATCTAGTTCTAGGGAATGACGTGGGGCAGGTGGAGCATGTTTCAGTCAGGGAGCATTTGGGGAAAAAGTTATCCTATCATCAGGTTTAGAATAGTTATGAAAACGGACAAGGGACAATCAAATGTAAAACAAACTTAATTGGAGGAGGGCTAATTTCAGCGAGTTGAAAAGGAATCAAAAATTGGCAGTAATTGAGACCTTCAAAGAGGAGATGGTTCAGGTACAGAATAGACACATTCCTACAAGGTGGAACAGAAGGGTATTCAAAGTTGGAGCCCCATGGATGACTAAAGTTATAGAGATTAAATGAAACAGAAAAGGAGGCTGATGAGAAAAGGTTGATTTGCAATGCAGCAGAAAACCAAGCTGAATACAGAACGTACAGAGGTGATCTAAAAAAGGGAACAAGAGGGGCAAACAGAGAATATGAGAATAGGTTAGTGGCTAATATAAAAGGGAACCCAAAAGTCTTTTATAAACAGAAAAAAAAGTATAACAAAACAAAACAATAACTTGTATTTATATAATGGTAGTCAAAGGAAGAGTGGAGCTGATTAGGGACCAAAAAGGAGATCTTCTTGTGGAGGCAAAGGGCATAGCGGAACGAAAGGAGTATTTACATCTCTCTTCACTGGAGAAGAGGATGCTGCCAATGTAAAAGGAGGAGATAGTAATGAAACTGGAGAGAATAAAAATAATGAGGTACTTAAAAGATTGGTAATACTCAAAAGTAGAAAAGTCACCGGGTTCAGATACGATGCACCTTAGGTTACTAAAGGAAGCAAGGGTGGAAATTGCAGAGGCTCTGGCCATAATCTTTCAATTCTCCTTAGATATAGGAATGGTGTCAGAAAACTGGAGGATTGCAAATTTTAAACCTCTGTTCAAAAAAGGGGAGAGGGACAATGTTTCCTCTTATTTATTTAGGGGTGCGCTTCAAAATACCGCACATGCGCAGTTTTTCATAGTGAAAACCCGGCAAGCTGACTGCGTGGGAAATCCAGAGAGCTGTGCAAAAGGAACATTGGAGAGGGATAATCCTGGCAATTATGTCAGTGAAGGGGAATCTTTTACAGAAAATAATCCGGGACAAAATCAATTGGCACTTGGAAAAGCATGGACTAATAAATTTGTTAAAGGCAATTTGTGTTTGACCAGCTTGATTGATTCAGTTCTCTGATGAAGTAATGGAGAACGTTGATGAGGGTAGTGCAGTTGCGTTTATGGATTTTCAAATGGCGTTTGGTAAACTACTACATAATAGACTTATTTCCAAAAATTAAAGCCCATGGGACTAAAGGGACAGAGGCAGCATGGATACAGAAAGCAGAGAGTAGTTGTGAATGGTTGTTTTTCTTACTGGAAGGAAGTATAAAGTGGTGTTCCACAGGGGTCTGTATTAGGACCACTGCTCTTTTTGATATAAATGTTAATCTTCTGGACTTGGGTATTATGGAATAATTTCAAAGTTTGCAGATGATACAAAACAGAGAAATGTAGTAAACATTGAGGAGGATAGTAACTGACTTCAGGAGGACATAACAGACTGGTGAAATGGGTAGACACATGGCAGATGAAACTTAACACAAAGAAAGTGAAGTGAAACATTTTGATAGGAAGAATGAGGAGAATCAATATAAGCTAAATGGTACAATTTTTACTGGGGATGCAAGAAGAGAGAGATGTACATAAAGTTGAGAAGATTGTATAAAAAAAAGTAAATGCGATCCTCGGCTTTATTAATAGAGGCACAGGGTACAAAAGCAAGGAAGTTATACTAAACCTTTATAAAACACTGGTTAGGCCTCAGCTGGAGTATTGTGTTCAATTCTTGACCCCACACTTTCATAAGGATGCCAAAGCCTTGGCGGCGGTGCAGAGATTTACTAGAATGGTACCAGGGATGAGTGACAACATTTATATAGAGACTGGAGAAGCTGGGATTTTTCTTCTTAGAGCAGAGAAAATTAAAAGGAGATTGGAGAGAGGTATTCAAAATCATGGACGATTTCGATAGAGTAAATACGGAGAAATTGTTTCCAGCGGCAGAAGGGTCAGGAACCAGAGGACACAGATTTAAAGTAATTATCAAAAGAACAAGAGGTGAGATAAGGAAAATGCTTTTTATGCAGCAAGTTGTTATGATCTGGAATGCACTGCCTGAAAGGGTGGTGGAAGCAGATTCAATAGTAACTTCCAAAAGACAATTGGATAAATATTTTGGGCTAAAAATTTGGTACCAGGGAGAAGTTTCAGCCACGAGGCGAGATTTCCTGCATCAGGTGCAGAAGTTCTGCCCCGCGAGGTATATTGGGCTTACCGTACACAAGAGGAAGCGAAGCAAAAAATCTTCAGGGGTGGGACCGGAGCACAAAACCACGTGAATTGATGTGTCGCGCTGCCGGGAAGACAGGACCCTCCCCATCCATTAAAGGGGAGACCAAGCTGCCGACTCTGCAGAAGGGTCCATCGCTATACCACCAGGGAGTGGGGAACCGTGGCAACAACCCGGCACACAAGCGGAGGGCTGGGCTGCAACATCGCGGCACGGTCTCCGCAATCTGCATTGAAGAAGTCGGCCGGTTTTACATTTTTCACCACCGCACCTCCCCTTTAACTTTTGCCCCACAAGCAGCCTTTTGAGCTTGTGGCTGCTTCATGGGGCGCTACTGAATTTTCACTCTTGGGCGCTGCGCATGGTGATGATGTCACCTGGGCGGAGCAGCCCAGGGCGCTACCGGTAGGAGCGGGACGCTACCGGTAGGAGCGGGATGCTACCGGTTAGCACCGCTGCTAAACTCGCGCAGAATTTCATGGGAGTCGGTAGCAACGCCGCTCCCGGAAGAAAAGTCGTTTGCACTCCCGTGGCGCAAACTACCCAAATTTGAAGTGAAAAAAATGTAGCGGGCTTTGGAGAAAGTGCATGGGAATGGGACTAATTGAATTGCTCTACCAAAGAGCAGTTACAAGTACGTTGGGCTGAATGGCCTCCTTCGGTGCTGTCTCCTTCTATGATAACACCATAGTGCTCCATTTGAGCATAGTTCCTAACTGAAAGCATTGGATTATTGAATTAACCACATATTCTCAAACTGCAACTATCACTATTAACAGGGGCTGAGGATTACTTCATCTTAATGTTTTATAACTCAATAGTCTCTCTCTTCAAATACCAGATTTGGAAAAACAAAGATATCCCTTGGGTGAATGTGCAAATCTACATTAATGATTTTGCTACACTGCGCACTGAAGAAATCTATAAATGTATTGCTGACTGTTTTTTTACAGTTCAAGTGTGTATGAAAATATCACCCACCCACCAATAAGCTTTACTGAAATTCTGGTGATAACACTGTGCAGTAACAGGAATGGAAAAGACTTTTCCGTTAGTGTGTTGTTTTATTAATAAAATTGGGTCTTCACTGAAATGTGTTTGACACAGCCTTCCAGCGGTGCTTGTGTGCAACAAATGCCAATGCAACTTTACAAAAATATAAACGTATAAACGATATCCAACAAAGATATTGTTCAGAAAGGCACACCTTGAGCTTTCTCGTCAGCCAAGTTGGCAGCTCAGAATCAGTTTTAAGATCAGGGTATCTTATGAACTCAGCCAGCCTGAAAACCTTTGAAAAAGCATCCATGGCCTCTTCATTATTTCATGAAAAATCAATTATTTGAATCCCTTCCATGAGTTGGAAACTGAAGCTGAGGAGGTGACTGTTCAGTGGGGCCCCATCCCAGCACTGATGACTGGTGTTTCTGCATCGATCATGGGCATCTTACCTACACTCAATCCCCTCTCGCCCTTAGCATTTTCTCTCTCTCTCCCATTTACATACTTGCCCATGACCTCTGCTGTGGGTCCAGGTCAAAGACATTTAAATTCGAAGTGTTGGCTGAGTAAATGCTGTCTTTATTGATTGCCTGTGTGCTACATTTGATGCTGATGTTTACTCAATGAGAACCTGATGTCAAATGCCAGTAAGTACTGGTAACCAAATACTGTGGACCAGCAAAGACTGACATAATTGGCGGGTCTGTTAGTGTGGCAGTAAAATGTTATGAGCCAGAATGCAATTTGTTTGTTCAATTTTCTCCCTTATTTCTCCTCAAGGTGCTGACTCATCCAGGGATACAGCAATAGCAGCCCTAAGTGCCTCACCTGAGCAGCTGTTCTTCACATGCGAGCTCACAGTGAATGTGGGCAGACTGTTTGATGAGGGCTTCGAGAATGAACCTGTTCCTGGCCCCACCTTGGGTGCACACACGTACGCTTTCCGACAAGGGCACTGTTTTGGAAAACCAATCGAGCAGAAAAGTAACCCGCTCCCCAGCAAAGAGGCTTTGCAACTGGTCCCTGGCAAGTGTGCAAGAATAGTGAAAGACTTTCCCTCCCTGCAGAGAGATTTACTGACAATGCCCGTGTGGCTCGGCAGCGATCAGAAAATTGACATGTGCACTGTGCCAGTGAACACACGTCTGGGGAAGTGTAAAAGAATCTCAATGAGACACTATCCATGAAGGCAAACAGTTGGTTCAATCAGTTCTGAAGAAATGCCTACCTGAAACATTTACTTGTCTTTTCTCTCCATAGATGTTGACTGACCTGCTGAGCATTTACCAACATTTTTGTTTTTGTTTCAGATTTCCATCATCTACAGCATTTTGTTCAGTTGTTTCAATTCTCAAAAAAAATATATATTCCCATTGAAAAGATAGCAGTTACGATTTTGATCCAGTTTTGTGCATTTAAAAAAAAAAATGTCTTTGCAGCTCTGTATTAAGTGGTTGAATGCACAGTCATAAATCTTATTGCATTTTCCTCACACAGGGGGTTTGTAGCCAACAGTGGCTCAACAGTGACTGCTTAGGTCAAATGGCCTGATGCCATGTTGTAATTTCTATTTAATTCTATGCCATACTACTAAAGATCAGCTGACTTAGTACAGACCAGTCATTGAACCTTGGACCTCCTTGTCTGTATGGCTTAGATATTGATGGCCTTAGGCAGCCAAGCAATTTGGGGGGGGTGCGGGGGGAAAGCATGGGGAGAACTCTAAACACTCACACTCGCCAGTTTGAAAAATCAATCCCCAATAAAGCTGGCTTAAAGCAGCTAGTTCTCGTTATGTAAATAACCTCATCACCTATCAGAGATTCACACCAGAAGTGTATTGATAAGAACCATCAGTTGCACAATTTCTATAATGATTGCAACTTGCTGCAGCTTATCCAAATAACAACCCAGCAACAGGTTATGTAAAAGTAACTTGAAAAATACTCATCTACTCAGCAAAACTCAATGGGCAGGGTTCAATGTAATGGGCAAAATGCAAAAATTGTTTGACATTTTCAGTTTCCACTCATTTATTGTATTCAGCTCCCTTAATTTACATTATTTCTGTGTTCATGCACCTTGCATTTCTTTATGGGCATTTAACAGCCAACCACACGAAAGTACAATTCACATATTTTATGTCATTAGGCCACTACAAAAGCAAAACTCATTCACTACAAAACAAAGCTGAGCTGAAAGCCCAGTCAAAAGTCGTGCACTCTCTGTAACAGTCCATACAGTTCATCTACAGGCCGAATCACTGACACATCAAGGTACCTCTCACCTGGTCTTTAAAAAAAAAACTCATGTTTAAATCCTCAAATCCACTGGAACACTCCTGTAGCCCCAATACATTGAAATCAATGGGTGATGCTGTAACATTTATTCATCCATGCTCCATAGGTGGTGCTGTAACCTCTCCAAGCGGTTCAGCCTCTGCTGCTTGGCAGTGCCAGTGCCTGCCTCACAGTTCGCTCGCTCCTAAGCCTCCCTTGAGACATAACATTTGCTCTGGACTAACTGTAAGCAATGCCACGGGAGATTCACTGGCATGTGTATAATTTTCAACCTATCATACATTGGGATTTGATCCTTTACACCATCCCACTCATCCACATTATTATAATTTAAGCTATGTGAATAGCTCATTGTGGAATTTCAGTAGTACCATGAATGGAAGGGGGATCAACATCTAGCAGTGATTCAATCAACTGAATGTCACACCAAAGAAGTTTTAAATCCCAGTGAATTGGCACTAGACATTTAAAATAAGAGCAAAAAACATGGTGGAGGGCAACAAATCGCAATGCTGTGAAAATAAAATTTGATCTGCTTTGCTTCTTTTTTTATTTTTCAGCTTTGGACAACCTCAACCTGAAATGCTTCTCCAGTCTGAACTAGTCCGATAATGTAACTAGGCCATTATCCAATAGTTCTCCAGTTGGCATAATTTAATCTTTTTCATGCTGACAACAAGAATTACACCGTTTCCAGTCCTCTATACTACTTTGCATTGTACTTAGTCTTTGTGATATTTCAAACATTTAACCAGTGCGCTCAGATGTCCCTCTCTTACAGTTTAGGCAGTCTTATGTATCCCCTCCCCAGTATATTTCATTTCAAACAAATAATCATGTTTTTTATGCATTGTTTTAGTGTAGGAAATATGGCAGTCAATTTGCACTCAGCAAGATCCCCAAAAAAGCAAATTGATACTAACCAGATAATGTGTTTCGGTGATGTTCACTGAGGGATAAATATTGTCCAGGACAGCAGGGAGAACTCGCTGCTCTTCTTCACAATAGTGCCATGGGATCTTTTATGTCCACCTGAGAGAGCAGACAGGGCCAAAAGATGGCACCTCCAACAATACAGCACTCCCTCAGTACCACACTGGAGTGTCAAACTAGATTTTTGTGCTCAAGTCTCTGGAATGGAATTTGAACCAACAAATTTCTGATTCAGAGGCAAGCGTTCTACCAACTGAGCCACGACTGACAGTGCTCTAAAGCACGTTGAGGCCTTCCTGAGGTTCTGAAAGGTGCTATACAAATGCAAGTTATTTCTTTAATCACTCTTTACACGAAGATCTGTGAAGAAATGCTCCTTGATATCAGCCCTGGACTTTCATTTCTCAGTTTGGACTTATTCCCCCGTCCTCCAGTAATAGTTTAAATTCTAACAGTGAGGCAGGCTAATCTTTTTTATCCCAATATCCCTTCAAAGGTCCCCTTTCATTTATCTTGTTTCAAGGCTGAAGACTCTGAGTTTTCTGACCTTTCCTCATTACCTAGTCCTTCGAAACTGAGGATCAGCTTCATGTCCTTTCTCTGCACCACATCTACAGCATGATTGTTTCCCTGGTGTCTTGGTGACTAAATCAAAAAGGTGTGACGTGACCAGAGCACGATATGTCTTCAGCCACCGTATCGCTGCCTCATAAATCAGATCACCAGACTCATTAGTACAACTGCCACAATCACTTTGCCTGCAACTAAATAGATTGTGATTCTTCTAAAGGTAATTTTCAGTGTAGCCACAGGATGCAGTTAAAACTGAGAGCTTGTTTGAAACAAAGAAGTCATAGTATATTACGTCTTTTGGTATTTTTGTACAAATTTATCAGAGTAGCACATTGAGGCAACCTTGTAAATTACGAAGATTGATTCCAGAAGATATTAAAACAAAAAAAATCTATGAAATCAAGATGCATAGATTGTGACTGCAACTTTTCACAATTTGCATTCCTAATGGTAAGTGAACTGTTAGGAGAAGGAGCTGCATAAGCAAAGTGCTTCCCACACAACAATAAGCAATTATATAGCACCTTTAATGTAGTAAAATCTCCCAAGGCTTTTCACAGGAATGTTACCAGACAAAATTTGATGCTAAGCCACATATATTAGGACAGTAAAAGGTAGGTTTTAAGGAGCAATTTGAAGGAGAGAGGGGAAGAGAGGCAGAAAGGTTTAAGGGGAGAATTTCAAAGCTTAGGGACTATGCAGCTGAAGGCATGGCTGCTAATGGAGCGATGGAAATCAGGGATGCGCAAGAGGCCAGAATTGGAAGAGCACAGGGATCTCGGAGGGTTGTAGTTCTGGAGGAAATTACAGAGATAGGGAAGGACGAGTCCATGGAGGGATTTGGACACAAGGATCAGAATTTAAAAATCAAGACATTGCCAGACCGAGAGCCAATGTAGGTCAGCGAGCCAAGGGGTGATGGGTGAACAGGATTTGGTGAGAGTTAGGATATTGGCAGCAAAATTTTGCATGAGCTCAAGTTTATGGAGGGTGTTAAGTGGGAGGCTGGTACGAGAGCATTGGAATAGTCGAGTCTGGAGATAACAAAGGCATGGATGAAGGTTTCAACAGCAGATGGGCTGAGGCAGACAATCAGGAAGGAAAACAAAATGGCGGGGGGGGGGTGATACCAACTTCAGATACTTCCTAGACACTACATACATACTGAATAGAAACCAAGGAACAGGTCAGCTGCCTGCTCTCCCACATCAAAAAAGTTCTAAGTAAAGAAGAATGATGAATTTAAAATTATTGGGTGGAGAATCAAGAAGCACGATTTCTGTTTTAAAGGGCTACCATCTAACTAAACTTTAAAAAAAAGCTTTTTAAAAATCTTTTTGTACGTACACAGTGTGGGAGAAATTTGACTTGCGACCCTTGTGTTGACCAGAGGCCAGGCTTCATTTAAATTGCTCCTCACGAACTGCGGGTACATCCACGCACATCCCCACCTCCACCCCCCACATCCCCGCCTCCCTCCACCGCATGAGTTGGGAAAGGTGGTAAATCGGTCAACTCCTCTAATGATTCTGCTGAGATACAGTTCCAAATGCATCTAAGTGACCTTTCTTGATCTGCGAACCAACCATCGAGTATCTAGAGACGATTCAATTGTGACGGTCATCATAATCTAGCTAACCTTGCCCTCACCCGACATCCACACATGTATTTCCTAACAGCAGACACTGGATAGCAATGAGGCGTGGCAACCCTGGTTGCTGTTTCTGCCTCCCGAGCCCAGGAGTGCTGATGCCTAAAAGCACTAAATCTAAAAGCACTGTATCTAAATGCACAAAGCATCTGTAATAAGGTCGACAAATTAACTGTGCAGATAAATGTAAACAGATACGATATAGTTGCAATTACGGAGACATGGTTGCAGGGTGAGCAGGGTTGGGAACTGAATATCCAAGGATATTTGATATTTAGGAAGGACAGGCAAAAAGGAAAAGGGGGTGGTGTGGCATTGTTAGTAAAGTATGAAATCAGAGCAATAATGAGAAAGGATAAAGATGTAGAATCAGTCTGGGTGGAGCTAAGGAGCACCAAGGGGCAGAAAACATTGGTGGGAGTTATCTATAGGCCTCCAAACAGTAATAGTAATGCAGGGGATGGCATCAAACAGGAAATTAGAGACGCATGTAACAAGGGTACTACAGTAATCATAGGTGACTTTAATCTACATATAGACTGGCCAAACCAAATGAGTAATAATACTGCAGAAGATGAATTCCTGGAGTGTGTACGAGATGTTTTTTTTAGACCAGTATGTTTAGGAGCTACTAGGGAATAGGCTATTCTAGATTGGGTATTGTGCAATGAGAAGGGGTTAATTAACAGTCTTGTTGTGCAGGGTCCTTTAAGAAAGAGTGACCATGATTGAATTCTTTATTAAGATGAAAAGTGAAATAATCCAACCTGAAACTAGGGTCCTAAATCTAAACAAAGGAAACTACGAAGGTATGAGGAATGAATTGGCTATGATAGATTAGGAAGATTCATTAAAAGGCATGACGGTGGATAGGCAATGGCTAACATTTAAGGAATGAATACATGAATTGCAACAGTTATACATTCCTTTCTGGCTCAAAAAACATAAAAGGAAAAGTGGCCAACCATGGCTAACAAAAAAAATTAAGGATAGTATTAGATCCAAAGAGGAGTCATACAAAGTTGCCAGAAAAATTAACAAGCCTGAGGATTGGGAGCAGTTCAGAATTCAGCAAAAAAGGAGCAAGAGATTTGTTAAAAATGTGGACTTGTATTTATTCTGTACAGCCACCAGAGGGCTCATCCCCTGGAGTCCCAATGGATCCCATAATCCCTTGGGAGCACAGGTATTTAAGGAGGATTCACAGGTTCGAGAGGCACTCTGGAGACCTGCAATAAAAGACTACGGACACACTTTACTTCGAGCTCACAGTGTTCAGTCTGACTCTTTCTCCATACACAAGATTGATTAAGAGGGGAAAAATAGGTTATGAGAGTAAACTTGCAAGGAACATAAAAACCAACTGCAAAAGTTTCTACAGGTATGTAAAAAGAAAAAGATTAGTGAAGACAAATGTAGGTCCTTCACATTCGGAAACGGGATAATTTATAATGGGAACAAGGAAATGGCAGAACAATTAAATAAATACTTTGGTTCTGTTTTCACAGACGAGGACACAAATAATGTCCCAGAAATGCTAGGGAACCAAGGGTCTAATGAGCAAGAGGAATTAAAGGAAATGATTATAAGTAAGAAAATAGTGCTGGAGAAATTAATGGGACTGAAAGCCGATAAATCCCCAGGGCCTGATGATCTGCATTCCAGAGTACTAAAAGAGGTAGCCATGGAAATAGTGGATGCATTGGTTGTCATTTTCCAAAATTTTCTAGATTATGGAACAGTTCCTGCAGATTGGAGGGTGACAAATGTAACCCCACTATTTAAAAAAGGAGGGAGAGAGAAAACAGGGAATTACAGACCGGTTAGCCTAACATCAGTAGTAGGGAAAATGCTAGAGTCTATTATAAAGGATGTGATAACGGCGCACTTAGATAATAGCAACAGGATTAGACAAAGTCAACATGGATTTATGAAAGTAAAATCGTGTTTGACAAACCTACTAGAGTTTTTTGAGGATGTAACTGATAGAATAAATAAGGGAGAGTCAGTGGATGTAGTGTATTTGAATTTTCAGAAGGCTTTTGATAAAGTCCCACATAAGAGATTAGTGTGCAAAATTAAAACACATAGGATTGGGGGTAATATACTTGCATGGATTGAAAATTGGTTAACTGACAGGAAACAAAGAGTCGGAATAAACGGGTCTTTTTCGGGGTGGCAGGCAGTGAATGGTGTGCTTGGGCCCCAGCTAGTCACAATATATATATAGATTTGGATGAGGGAACCAAATTTAATATTTCCAAGTTTGCTGATGACACAAAACTAGGTGGGATTGTGAGTTGTGAGGACGATGCAACAACGCTGCAAGGTGATTTAGATAGGTTGAGTGAATGGGCAAACACATGGCAAATGCAGTATAATGTGGATAAATGTGAAGTTACCCACTTTGGTAGGATGCGAGGAGGATGTTTCCCCTGGCTGGGAAGTCTAGAACAAGGGGTCACAGTCTCAGGATATGGGGCAGGAAATTTAGGACTGAGATGAGGAGAAATTTCTTCACTCAGTGGGTGGTGAACCTGTGGAATTCTCTACCACAGAAGGCTGTGGAGATCGAGTCACTGAATATATTTAAGAAGGAGATAGATAGATTTCTAGACACAAAAGACATCAAGGGGTATGGGGAGAAAGCAAGAATATGGTGTTGAGATGGAGGATCAGCCATGATCATATTGAATGTGGTGCAGGCTCGAAGGGCTGAATGGCCTACTACTGCTCCTATTTTCTATGTTTCTATGCCATTGATAGTATTCGCATCCGGTGCCTGAGTTCAGTTCAACTGGCTCAGTACAGGCGAGGAATAGAACCTGGGACCTTCTTATCTGTATGGCTTTGTACGATGTTGCATGACGCATTTACCTGCCTAGCCAACATGACAACTTGAACTCAAAATAACTGATGAATACGCCAGGCTAGACTCCTTTGCCCCCCAAGAAAACCCCTCCAAGTTTCTTGAAACCCGAAGCAGTTTGACCATTGCTGTTCGCTAATACTTAATCTGCAATCAGAAAAGCACAGCATGAGCAGTTTTCAAATATTCCGAATGTCTATGACGCCGGAGGAGCAACATCACAATTTCCCGCCCAACTTGCATACAATGAAGTCAGTTTGTCACACTAAATATTTCTATTTCTCTGCTAGGTCTGTGTACTTCAGAGTTTAAATAAAATAAAACACAGCAGGAAATGAAATGCCCCGAATGTCTTCCTGAGAATATCAAACAACTTGGGAGATGAAACATATCAGGATTTGTTAAAAATACTGAATCCTGGCTTGACCCTAGTTTCCTGCGGGAGCTACATTCTCTGACTTACTGTTTACACAACCAGAGTCTGGTTTATCCCTTTCATATTTCAGTGCACCTGCCACCCAAAATGTTTAATATGCTGGGGCATGTGGCATTTCATGACACGGATGGAAGCCAGCACTGAACAAGTGTAAGGAGTTTATTTGGAACAAAGCCAGATGTCATCCAAACAGAAGGGAACACAGGGAGACTCATTGGGGCAATACAATGAGATGACACTTTACCACACTCTTCCTGTGTAACTTGAGTGCTATTCAAGTCGTACTTCATTGATTTAGACAGCCTTTAAACTGCGAGGGTGAGCTATTACAAGAACATGTTAACAAAAAGTTGCCTTAATTGGACTTTCTTCAACAATACAACAATATAGTCATTTTATAAAGCAGGTTTCATTTATTTGCATGTTGTTAAACTGACAGGAATGTCTCTGGTTCACAACATGTATGGAAAAGATTAGTTGGCTCCATAGATTTAACAAAGGGAGAATCAAGAAAATTACTTCAGCCAATACATTAATCCACTCAGACAGCAATCTTCAGAAACCAATAACATCAATAACACTAATACAAACAACAATCTGCATTTATACTTTATAGCACTTTTAATGTAGGAAAACAAACCAAGGCACTTTACAGGAGTGTAATCAGACAACAAATAACACAGAGTGAAGGGAGGAGATAATAGGACAGGTGACTAAAAACTTGGTCAAAAAGGTAGGTTTTGAGGAGGGTCTTAAAGAAAGAGCAAAAGGTGGAGAGACAGAAAGATTTAGGGAGGGAATTCCAAAGCTTAGGGCCTAGGCGGCTCAAGGCACGACCGCCAATGGTTGGGTGAAGGAAGTGGGGGATGGACAAGAGGCCGTAGTTTGGAGGAATGCAGAGTTTTCAGAGGGTTGCAGGGCTGGAGGATGAACAGAGATGAGAGGGGCAAGGCCATGGAGGGATTTGAACATGAGGATGAGAAATTTAATTGTGAGGCATTAGCTGACTGGGAGCAAATGTAGGTCAGTGAGCACAAGGGCAATGGTAGAGTGGGACATAGTGTGGGTTAGGATACAGGCAGCAGAGTTTTGGATGAACTCAAGTTTATGGAGGGTGAAAGATGGGAGGCAGGCCTGGAGGACTTCGCAATAAATTGAGTCTGGAGATCATCATCATCATAGGCAGTCCCTCAAAATTGAAGAAGACTTGCTTCCACTCTAAAAGTGAGTTCTCAGGTGGCTGTACAGTCCAATACGGGAATTACAGTGTCTGTCACAGGTGGGGCAGACAGTCATTGAAGGAAAGGGTGAGTGGGGAGTCTGGTTTGCCGCACGCTCCTTCCGCTGCCTGCGCTTGTTTTCTGCATGCTCTCGGCGACGAGACTCGAGGTGCTCAACGCCCTCCCGAATGCTCTTCCTCCACTTAGGGCAGTCTTTGGCCAGGGACTCCCACGTGTCGGTGGGGATGTTGCATTTGATTAAGGAGGCTTTGAGGGTGTCCTTGAAACGTTTCCTCTGCCCACCTGGGGCTCGCTTGCCGTTTAGGAGTTCCAAGTAGAGCGCTCGCTTTGGGAGTCTTGTGTCAGGCATGCAAACAATGTAGCCTGCCCAACGGAGCTGGTCAAGTGTGGTCAGTGCTTCGATGCTGGGGATGATCGAGGATACTAACGTTGGTGCGTCTGTCCTCCCAGGGGATTTGCAGGATCTTGCGGAGACAAAGCTGGTGGTATTTCTCCAGTGTTTTAAGGCGTCTACTGTATATGGTCCACGCCTCGGAGCCATACAGGAGGGTGGGTATCACTACAGCCGTGTAGACCATGAGGTTGGTGCCAGAATTGAGGGCTTGATCTTCGAACACTCTCTTCCTCAGGCGGTCGAAGGCTGCGCTGGCACACTGGAGGCGGTGTTGAACCTCGTCGTCGATATCTTCCCTTGTTGATAATAGGCTCCCGAGGTATGGAAAGTGGTCTACGTTGTCCAGGGCCGCGCTGTGGATCTTGATGACTGGGGGGCAGTGCTGTGTGGTGGTGTCAGGTTGGTGGAGGACCTTTGTCTCATGGATGTTTAGTGTAAGGCCCATGCTTTCGTATGCCTCGGTGAAGATGTTGATTATGACTTGGAGTTCAGCCTCTGAATGTGTGCAGACGCAAGTGTCGTCCGCGTAATGTAGCTCGATGACAAAGGTTGAGATGATCTTGGAGCTGGCCTGGAGGCGACGAAGGTTGAACAGGTTCCCACTGGTTCGATAGTTTAGCTCCACTCCAGCGGGGAGTTTGTTGAGTGTGAGGTAGAGCATTGCAGCGAGGAAGATCGAGAAGAGGCTTAGCGCGATGACGCAGCCCTGCTTGACCCCGGTCCGGACGTGGATTGGGTCTGTGGTGGATCCGTTGGTCAGGATCACAGCTTACATGTCATCGTGGAGCAGGCGGAGGATGGTGACAAACATACATATGTAAAGAAGGACTCTGTTGGCTTCAGATGCCTGTCCTTGCTGCCTGTTCAGGAGAGCAGGTTAAAATTGCAGATGTTACGATCATGGCAGCTTTCGGACAGGTAAGAGCCAGGGTAATTTATGATATAACCCTTGTATGAAGCTAGTTCAAAAAAATCATATCCTTCAATGTTTGAGAACTTACCCTAGACCAGCCTAACTAGGAATGCTAAAGGGATGAGGGCAGGGTTAGGGGGTGGGGGGTGCAAGAGGAAAATAACTGTACGCACACAACTTTTTCAAAAAAAGAATCAAGCTATGATTTTGGTTATGAATAAAATAAAAGTCTCTCTAGTATTTTACTGGGCATGATAAAACAGGAAAACTTCTCACTGTTTAAAGAAAATCACTTCTTAATGGAAACATCAGCATGCTGTCCAACATCAATTTCTAAAATTGTACTGATTATACTTATCAATCGGATATAATTGCAGTAAAAGGTCAGTTTTGGCGGTGATTGTTAACTAAAACGAACCTGCAAGCTAGACAAAATGGAATAAAGCTCAGAGAGCCAAGTACACCGCAGAAAATACAGAGCGATATTTACAAGGACTTCCTCAAAATAAATGGCTGGTTTGAATGGACATTAAGGGGTAGAATGTCTGATGGCTTGCGCAAAGATTGTGGAAACTAAAACATGGATCGAGTTTCTGCAATCTTTAACGCTGGTTTATAGATCATTTTGCCCGAAGCTGGCCGCGCCCACAAAACTGGCCACACCTCCAGATCAAAATCATGAGGACAGTGAGTTCCCGTCGATTGCCCCCGTTCGAGGGGAATCTTCAAATTGAGCTCCTTTTAGTAGGTACATAGGCACTCGTAGACAGGTTTTAAAGGTTTTTACATGTTAAAATATATTTAATTTACTAAGAAACTGACTAGTGTACACCAATTAAACTAGTAAATGGTTCAGTATAGTTTTTTTAAAGTCAATTTTAGTGATTTAATATCAGGTTATTCATCAGTAGAGAACTAAACATGATTAAAAATGCTTATTTTTTATGATAAATCTATCTTCAGTTGTATTAATAAAACTGCACCAAGTTACCTCTCTTAACTGAAAACTTTAAAGTTTGATACAAGAATATTTTTATTAAAGCTAAGTTAAGTACAAACAAGTGTTAAACTTTTCAATAAAATATATTTTAAATTATTTCCATTTTTTGTTCCATTATTAACACAACTTTTTGAACTAAAGAAGAAGCATTCCCATTATTTGTTCCATTAACACAACACAACATTATGGAACAGGTCCAAACATAAACATGGTCCATGTGGAATAGTTGCTGCTAAGTCTTCAGGCAGAAAAGCGTTCACGGATGAGTTGCTGGCGCAAAGCTCAAGGAATCGTTAAAGGCGCATGACGGCCTGCCCTCCTCCGTCGTCGTGCTCCGGGTTCAGGTAGTTGCATGGTTTCCTCATCCTCATCCCCCTCCTCCTCGTCATCTGCATCTTCCTCATCATTAATTTCAGCCACTCTCACCTCAGGTAGGTCTTCTACTAACATCTGCTGCTGGCTCATGATGGCTAACTTATGCCGCATGCAGCACAGAACAGTGAACTGACCGACAATCTCAGGGGAGTATTGCAAGTAGCCTCCGGAATGGTGTTTCAAGATGCCAATGGTCCTCCCTATGGTGCTGCGCATTGCCATGTGTGACATGTTGTATTCACGGTCAGCTTCCATCCGGGCTACATGTAGGGGCGTCATGAGCCAGGTGGGAGGGTGTACCCTTTGTCTCCCAGTAGCCAGCTCTGCCCTTCTGGCTGCTGTTGAATCATGGCAGATATAACACTCTCGCATAGGATGAACACATCACGAGTGCTCCCAGCGTATCTTACATCAACTGACATGATGCGATGCATGTTGTCACACACGAGACGCATATTAACGGAGTGGTAGCCTTTTCTGTTCCTGTACATCTCGGAATCCTCCAAAGGTGCTCGCAAGGCAAAGTGGGTACAATCAATGCAGCCCTGTATTTTTGGGAAGCCAGCAATCCTGGAGAAGCCCACAGCTCTGTTACGCATTACTTGGCGGTCATGGGGAACATTATGTAGTCATTCCTCCGGGAATATAGTACAGCAGTCAGCAGCCGAATGCAGACATGTGTTGCATGTTGAGAAATGGCGCACACATCCCCAGTTGTAGCTTGGAAGGATCCAAATGCATAGAATGAAAGTGCAGCTGTAACCTTCACTTCAACTGACAAAGCAGTCCTCCTGATGCTTCTAGGTTGCAGGTCTGCTTTCACCAACTCACAGATCTCAGTTACAACATCTTTGCAGAAAAGTAGCCTTCTCACACAGTCTGCATCACTCAGGTGCAGGTATGAACGCCTGTCTCGATATACCTGATGTGGGCAAGGCTTCCTGCCCAGCACCCTACGGGCTCTGAGGTTCCTCATGCGATGCCGTTGAATCAATTGTCTCCTCCGCAGCACCATGATGCAAAAGGTTTGCACAAAGTATGGCATTTTCATACCCCCATGCTTAAATTTTACCTTTGCAAGAAGCTCAAAACCGCAGACAGGCAGGACAAGATTCTTTGTTCTCTCTCCCAGATGTATGGACCACACCCAGATGTGAGCAGGCGCAGTGATCGGGAGCCCCCCTGGGCTACAATATGATGTGTACTGCAGGCTTCTGATGCCTTCTGATCACCATCCACAGCCCCGCTTCACCCCCCGGGCTACAATTGATGGATAGTGCAGGCTTGTGATGTCCTTCCGATCGCCTTCCACAGCCCCCTACCTACCCAGACTTGATTTGATGGATAGTGCAGGCTTGTGATGCCTTCTGATCGCCTCCCACAGCCCACCTCCCCAGCCCCCCCCTCACCCCGGGCTTTTACAGCCAAGCCCTGAGCCCGGGCGCAGGACCGATTCTATCGGCCGACGCTCCGATCCTCCAGCCGTTTGCATATGTTCGGTGGTGACTTGTCAGTTGAAAAAATATGAAAAGTTAAAGAATTCCATCAAACTTCCATTTACTGCGTTATAAAGGTTAAAAAAAAATAATCTTTATTATGTACATTTAAGTCGTCTTGACTCCCTCCAAAACTTCGCTGAGAAACAATGGCTTCTTTTTGTGCCGATTTTTGAATGTACGTTCCTTTTTCATAACTCACCAGAAAGCTTTTCGGGAGTCGTCAGATACGCCGATGTAGGAGACATTTTTTTGGGACAAACTTCCATAATTGACAAAAACTGGAGCAGACATTGGGTTACGCCCCCAATGAGGAAAAAAAACGAACCTAAAAAAATCGCAACTAACTCAATTACGCTGGCGCAGATTCCATGAGGAAACTTTTATTTAAAAACGTACACAAAAAAATGTGGCGCGCGCCAAAAATACGGTGCAAATCATCGGGGCAAATTGAGCCCATTGACTTTCCCAACTCAGCCATTGGGTAAGCTAATCCTTTAAATGAGTTCAGGTATTTTAGTACATTAGAAAATTAACTTAATGCCTTGATTTCCAACGCTGATGTAGATTTTATTCACAGCTGGTCTAAATTTCTATTGTGCTTTTGGAAGAAGATATTTATCGTGGATGCAGTGTGTACCATCTACAAGATGCACTGCGGTAAAGCTTCTTCGGCAGCACCTCCCAAACCTGCAACCTCTACGACCTAGAAGGACAAGGACAGCAGGCACATGGGAACACCACCACCTCCACGTTCCCCTCCAAGTCACACCATCCTGACTTGTAAGTACAGGTATATCACCGTTCCTTCATCGTCACTGGGTCCCTAACAGCACTGTGGGAGTACCTTCATCACACGAACTGCAGCGGTTCAAGAAGACGGCTCACCACCATCTTCTCAAGGGGAATTAGGGATGGGCAATAAATGCTGGCCTTGCCAGCATTGCCCACAGCCCACGAACAAATATTTAAAAAAAAATTATTTTTGTAATGTTACCTCTTCACCTTTCCACCACAATAATTATAATGACAAGATAATTATTCAATTTTTAATGATCTCTCTTAGATTCTGCATGATTAAATAACTTGGGGCTAGAAATTGTGTAACGCTCCGTTTGGGGTGATATTGCCAGGCGAAAAAGATTTGCAGCTGATGGGAAATTGCATGGTTATGCTCCAAAAGGGAAGTGGATCGCGAAATCAAGTGCTATCACTTCCCTTGGAGCACTAAAGGGAGCGAAAGGGTCTGTAGTGGCAGATGCTGCACAATGTACCGTGCAGCGCACCGATTTTGGAGGCTCCTTCCCTCACATAAAGGCAAGGGCCAATGTTGGTTTTATTAAATCTTCATCATATCTCTGTGGGGGCCACAGAACCTGCGCTAGGTGCATAACAGCCCCAAGCACTGTAAGAGAGTCATTATTATCATCATAGGCGCTCCCTCGACTGAGGATGACTTGCTTCCACAAGAGTTCACAAATGTTTCAATGAAGGACCTGATATTCCAGTCCTGAACTCCAATTGCGGGGGTGGAAGATGCCTGTGCGTGGATTTTTTTAACGTGTGGTGACCGTTGCACATCAGCCACCACACAGGCTCAACGGAACTAGGCCTTTATCCAGTGGCAAGGATTAACCAGGACGTCTGCAGAACTGCTCTGTAAGAGAGTGCAGGGCTAACGAATCACGGGGTCCAAAAAAAAACAAAAGACACCAGACTGGGACAATTAATAGATTTTGCCCTACCTAACAACTACTGCCTTTACATAACACTCCCCAAGTGGCCAGCCAAGGTGACAACGCCTCCTGCAACTGCTGTTGTTGAAACCTGGCAATGCTGCAGGGGACAGTAGCGGATATTGTATCCGGGGCGGTAACAGGGTGCCGCACACCAGCTGCCGTCACAATCTGCAGGGTGCTACAGTGCGAGGCGGTAAGTAATAGCGCCAGAGCAAAACTGCCAGGGAGGTTCGCGGGTGTCAGTGAAATTTCCGCGCCCGGTCGGTATCCCTTTAGCATCCCATTACTGCCCCCGGAGGTGCTAACGGGAGGCGCAAACCCGGAGACAGAAACAACTGATGATAGATGGCCATTGCGAAAGGCTATTAATAAACCACACATTAATTTGTTCAAAACGCAATGCCAAGGAAATACTTTGATAGGTGTAATGTATTTGCTTCATGGGTTCTTTGCTTAAGAATTCATAGCAACACATTGCTATAAAGAACTAATTGGTTTATTAACAATGGTTTAACAATCACACTACATATTACCAGTTCATCCACTTCTTCTTAGGCGGTCCCTCGTATCAAGGATGACTTGCTTCCACGCCAAAAAGGGATGAGTTCACAGGTGTTTCAATGAAGGAACTAATATTCTAGGTCCCAAACTATATCCTGAAGGGTGGAAGATGGCTGTGTTTAGATTATTTTAACATGTGGTGGCTGTTGCACATCAGCCACCACATGAGCTTGACAGAGCTAGGTTTTGGTCCAGTGGCAAGGATTAACCAAAATGACTGGTACCAGCTCTACTGCACGGAACTAGTGCGCACACATATCGCAGTATGGGTTGGCTCGTGCTGCTTGAGCCCTCACCTCTTCTGGGCCCCAAACTCACACTTCTCCTGGGCCCTGATCACATCGCCCTGTAATCTTTCGCCGCTTCTTCGCCCCAACCTCGCCGCTCCTGCTGTGCCTGCCCATGCACCAATCACCAACCTGGATTATGGTGATGTCCAATACTGCCACCCTATTCACTGCCGTTGCCCTCCTGCACCAGCTCGTGCTGTATCTTGCAGTGGCATGCTCCTTTCAAGGCCCTGGCCTGCCGCCGATGTTCCCTCACAGGTTGGGGCCGCACTGGATACCGGGCCACCGCCACGCTGCTCCTTTTAAGTTCATCCACTAGGCTCACAACTGCATACCTCATTGTGGATGACCTAGACTGACTGGGGTTTTATTGAGTCTTGCGAACATCACGTGACTGGCTAAGACACTCACAATGCAACAGCTCTACTAACCTGTCGGTGCTTACATTACAATAGCATAGTTTGACATTACACACTCACTTTCAACCATCATAAACTTTGCCTTTCTTCTTTCAGACAGCTAAAATGGAATCATCCCACAATGAGGATAGAACTGAAGGACAAATGTTAGTAACTGCAATATTGTAATATATTTAGTGACTAATACTATAATGTTTTATCACTTTTGAGAACTTTGGGTTTCTTGCAAGTTGCTGAACTCTTCTGTTACAATTTCCAAACTCAATCAGCAGATTAGAATTAATGTACAGATAAGACCACACCCTTTCCCCATTCTTCATGGTTCTTTCAAAGAAAGTTCATTTTCAACATACATATTATAAAATATTTTTATTCCGACCAGACATATTCAATATCTCATTCTGTTGATCACTCTTGGGAATGGCTTTGCACAACTTTGACAAAGCAACAACTACACACACTCTGATATTGCGCCACACTGTTATGTAGGATAGAAATAAAACTTGCCCTGCTCATTCTGTGATGATGGAATAGGTTTGCCAGTGCACCTTAGTGCACTTACTCCATGATTTGGACATTGCGAACCAGTTTTATTTATTTTCTCCTCTTGATCATTCAACACCACACAACATTAGTGTCATTTCTGAAGAGATGACAATCAACAAATTAAAGTTATTTTTCTTGATAGAGGAAAAAAAACTCAGATTAGAGGTTAATTCTATTGCATTGACACAATTATTCCATGGAATTGTCTTATTTTTGTAGGAACAAATCATCAACTTAAAAGGGCATTAATGCCTTATAGAATGCCTTGCAAACATGTACCTATTTTGTTATTGATCACATTTTTAAAGGGGTGAGGTGACTTTAACTAAAAACTCAAGAAAACCAAATAAAAATCTACTGATATAGGTCGAATTTGCCCTATCACTAAAATTCGAGGGGTAGATTTTGAGTTGCCCTGAAACTAAACATACCTTGAAATATCCAGCGCAGAAGTAACATTCTTGAACTCAACATTGCGGCAGTAGTGCTGCCCTGAATTCTGGTTTAGTGATTCTATATTGTCTGGGCTACCATTTTGGTCCCAAACAAAACTGATATCAATGGTCGACCATACCAGTGAGATTTTTACTTGTTTGTGATTTTGCTCAAAATATTGCTTCAATGTTTGTGCCAGGAGCAGTTTGACTTCTCTCTCTTTTATCTGGGACTGCATAATGGCACCTCTGTGAAAACAGTTACAAGGACACAAGCCAGAGTCCATTAACGACAGACTGGAGGGGGAAAACGCCAAGTTTATACAGCAGTTCCTTCAGTAATGTGACAGTTCATCTGCAACGTTTGACTTGATGCCTTCCACCATTTGGTTCCACTCTCTTGGATTTATTTATAAATTGTTTCAGGCTTTTCCCTCTCTTCTTATTCACCAGTTCTGTATGGTTTATACCGTAAGCTTGTTACCTGTGCTTGACTCTGTTCCTCTGAGAGTTAGGTTTCAAGAAAATAATCTGTAATTATATCAGGCTGTATCATTTCCACTGATCCCTTGTCACACAACATTTCTATTATGCGTACTTGAATAATAATAGTAGGGTTTGTTTTTCTTGCAGTAATCTGATTATTTTGTAGCAGGTATGGCAGTGCAGCAGTTATGTTACTGGACTAGTAATCCAGAGGCCTGGATTAATAATTCAGAGAACACAAGTTCCAATCCCACTACGGCAATTTGAGAATTTGAATTCAGTTTTAAAAATCTGGAAATAAAAGCTGGCATCAGTAAAAGTTACAATTGAGCTATTGGGTTGTTGTAAAAACTAAACAGGTTCGCTGATGTCCTTTACCATCCTTACCTAGTCTGGCCTATACTTGACTCTAGTCCCACACAAATGTGGTTGACTCTTAACTGTTGTCTGAAATTGCTATAGCAAACCATTCAGTTACCGCCATCTTCTAAGGAAAATTAGGAATAGGTAATAAATGTCAGCCTTGGCAGTGATGCCCACATCCCAAGAATGAATTTTTAAAAATATTCAATTTTTACCAAAAGTCAAAATTCAAATTCGTTACTGGCAATTGTTTTTTTAATCCAACTCACAGTGCCCTCTCATTGATAGTAGTTTTATTTATGGTATTGCATTCAAGTTGCTCTATAAGTTGTCTAGTTGAAACTTCTGTACTCGTCTTCATACAAATATTTGTGGCAGCATTCGTTTAAGGTCTTCGTTAAAGCAACATCAAAGTGCATATATATATATATATATAGATAAATATACCCAAGCGTAGATTGGGTGACCGCTTTGTGGGGCACCCCAGTTCGGTCCGCAAGTGTGGCCCTGAGCTTCCAGTCGCCTGTCACTTTAATTCTCCACTCCATTCCCAGTCTGACCTCTCTGTCCTCGGTCTCCTACACTGTTCCAATGAAGCTCAATGCTAACTCGAGGGACAGCACTTCATTTTTCATTTAGGCATTTTACAGCATTCTTGACTGAACATCGAGTTCAACAATTTCAGAGTGTAATCGCTGCCAATCTTTGGCTCCCTTCCCCACCTCTCCGAGCCTGTTTCTTTTTTTCTCCTTGTCTCTAATGGCAGCTGGTTATTATCCTACCATTCACACCCTATCTCCCTATCTTGACTGATGTTTTTCTAACTCCTGGCATCAATTTGGCCCATCATCCCTTTTGTTTCTCTAATCTCTCCTGTCTGCCACCCTATCACAGTCCTTGCCTTTTGTTCTTTCTTCCCCTCCCCCTTTCAGTGCTTGTTAAAAATGTGTTCTTTCCGAACACTCTCCAGTTCTGACGAAGGGTCATCGACCCGAAACATTAACTCTGCTTTCTCTCCACAGATGCTGCTTGACCCACTGAGATTTCGAGCATTTTCTGTTTTTATTGCAGATATCAGCATCCGCAGTACGCAGTATTTTGCTAAGTGAATGCCAAGTCAAAGAAGGAGATATTAGGAGGGGGTGATCAAAATCTTGGCCAAGGATGTTTTAAGGATGTTTAAAGGCGAAGAGGGAGGTTGAGAGGTTTAGGGAGGGAATTCCAGACATGGGGCCTGGGTGGGGGAAGGCAAGGCTGCTCGAAAGGAAGGGGGTAAGCACAAAAGTCAGAAAGTTAAATGGCTGGAGGAGGGTATAGAGATAGGAAGAAAAGATGACATGAAGGGATTTAAACAAGAGGTTAAGAATTTTAAATTTGGAGCACTGTGGGATCAGAATCCAATGCAGGCCAGTAAGGACAGGTGTGATTAATGAGCAGGGCTTCGCGCAGAATAATGCATGGGCAACAGATATTGAAATGAGCTGATATTTACAGAGAGTGGAGGATGGGAGGGCAGCCAAGAAAGCATTGGAGCAATGGAGTCTGGAAACAACAAAGGCATAGCTGAGAGTTTCAGCAGCAGATGGGCTGAAGTAACATTATGGAAATAATCAGTTTTTGTGATAGAGCAAATAATGGGCTTGTCATCTCAGTTTGGGCTTGAATAGGACACCGAGGTTGCAAACAGTCTCCTTCATCCTGAGAAAGTGGGTAGGGAAGGGGGTGGCCTCATTGACATGGGTAAGGAGTGTATGTTGGGGCCCAAAGTCAATGCCTTCAGCTCTTCCAATATTGAGCTGGAGGAAATGCGGCTAATTGCTTTCATTATCCATTACAAATGGGTATGATTTGGTGGCCATTACAGAAACATGGTTGCAGGGTGGCCAAGACTGGGAATTAAACATTCAGGGGTATCTGACAATTCGGAAAGATAGACAAGAAGGGAAAGGAGGTGGAGTAGCTCTGTAAATAAAGGATGATATCAGGGCAGTTGTATGAGATGATATTGGCTCTAATGAACAAAATGTTGAATCATTGTGGGTGGAGATTAGAGATAGTAAGGGGGAAAAGTCACTGGTGGGCGTAGTTTATAGGCCCCAAATAATAACTTCACGGTGGGGCAGACAATAATCAAGAGAATAATGGAGGCATGTGAAAAAGGAACAGCAGTAACCATGGGGGATTTTAACCTACATATCGATTGGTCAAATCAAATCGCACGGGGTAGCCTTGAGGAGGAATTCATAGAATGCATACGGGATTGTTTCTTACAGAACCTAAAAGGGAGCAAACTATCTTAGATCTGGTCCTGTGTAATGAGACAGGAATAATAAATGATCTCCCAGTAAAAGATCCTCTCGGAATGAGTGATCACAGTATGGTTGAATTTGTAATACAGATTGAGGGTGAGGAAGTAGTGTCTCAAACGAGCGTACTATGCTTAAACAAAGGGGACTACAGTGGGATGAGGGCAGAGTTGGCTAAAGTAGACTGGGAACACAGGCTAAACGGTGGCACAATTGAGGAACAGTGGAGGACTTTTAAAGAGCTCTTTCATAGTGCTCAACAAAAATATATTCCAGTGAAAAAGAAGGGCGGTAAGAGAAGGGATAACCAGCCGTGGATAACCAAGGAAATAAAGGAGAGTATCAAATTAAAAATTAATGCGTATAAGGTGGCCAATGTTAGTGGGAAACTAGAAGATTTGGAAAATTTTAAGACGACAGCAAAGAATGAATAAGAAAGCAATAAAGAAAGGAAAGATAGATTACGAAAGTAAACTTGCGCAAAACATAAAAATAGATAGTAAAAGCTTTTACTGATGTATAAAACGGAAAAGAGTGACTAAAGTAAATGTTGGTCCCTTAGAAGATGAGAAGGGGGATTTAATAATGGGAAATGTGGAAATGGCTGAGACCTTAAATAATTATTTTGCTTCGGTCTTCACAGTGGAAGACACAAAAACCATGCCAAAAATTGCTGGTCACGGGAATGTGGGAAGGGAGGACCTTGGGATAATCACTATCACTAGTGGGGTAGTGCTGGACAGGCTAATGGGACTCAAGGTAGACAAGTCCCCTAGTCCTGATGAAATGCATCCCAAGGTATTAAAAGAGATGGCGGAAGTTATAGCAGATGCATTCGTTAT